>NC_084608.1:35568755-35636255 GCF_033807715.1 Cololabis saira
ACACTGCACGAGGCACGAGCAACGATTGGGTCAAAATCGGGCCCGATCAAAAAAAATTTGCACGACTGGAAAATCGGCTCAAAACGAGCCAATAATCGCACAGTGTCTGCCCGGCTTAAGAGGCATCTGTCACATGTAGGAGATCTCAGGGTTTATTCTATGTAGGCTCTCCTTAGAATAATGAAGACGGTGTATGATTTTAAACTGGATTAGGCAGTGCCGCGTTGTTAGAGCACTTATGGACGTGTTCTAAACTATCTACCCATAGAGCATCCGGGATCTCAGTGCCCATTTCCTCCTCCCATTCTGTCCTTATTAAATTGGAATTCACAGGATTGGTAGCTTGCAAGGTGTCATATATATAAGATATCGATTTTTCTAAGCGAGACATAGGCCGGAGGGATCTGTCAAGATGGGAGCCTTCGAAGGTCTAGAAATTTAACAGATTCGTTCTTACATAGTTTATGATTTGTAAATACCTGAAAAAATTACTTCCAGGTAGATGGTATTCAGTGTTTCCTCTAGGAATTTTTTCAGCAGTGGGGGCATGCTTCCCAGGGGGGTGGCGGCGGCGGCGACGTTGACTAGGCCCGGCCCAAAGCAATCGGCGCGTGGAAACTCAACAACAATAACGCCTGGCATGAGTGTCACAATACTTAATTGTGGCTCATGATACTATACCATCCAAATTATAGCAATAGCACTGATTTGACTAGATGTGTTAAGAGCACAGTATTCTAGTTTAACTTGAATACTCTCACATAGAAATTAAGGTCTCACTGCAGTCCCTCTGGTTGAACCAATACAAAACAGGTATCTGAAATACACAACACTGTATGAGTTATGAAAAATCACAATGTAACGAGGGTGTAAATACACAGTTTAACTTGAATACTCACATAGAAATGAAGGTTGAATACTAACCTAAAAAAACAAACCAGCAATGCCATTTTTCTCAATGTTTAGGGATAAGGAGTTTCTTCAACAGGTCACTTTTTTCTGAAACTCTGTCATTGTCAAGGGACATGAGGATCTTTCTCTGTGGTCATAAGCATGAATGCTTCCAGGTGTTCTTGTGACTGTGTTCCCCCTCACAAAAGAAAAACAGAGAAACATATTTTCTCATGAACAAATTTAATTGTCTGAAAGATGGTTCAAATGTTATTACATTGACCGAAAAATGTTATTTTGTTACTTGGAAAATTTTAAATATGTTTTGTTGGTGAGAAAATATGTTTCTCTATTTTTCTTATTTTTGTGAGGGGGATATATATTGTTTTTAGGCACTACCTTGTTCTCTATAGCTGATATAACATGAATTACTCCTATGTGGGATCAATAAAGTTCTTATTTTTGCCATCTGAGAAAATTAAATATATTATATTTGGTGCCTGTTTCCAACAATATTTTTCATGTGGGAAGTCAGGATGACATTCCCTTGTTCCAAATGCACTATTGTTCTTATTCTACCAAAGTCCATGTTGTGCACCTTTCCAAAAAGACACATGTTTACAGCACCAATAATTTCTGTATTAATTGTGATTTTTGATCGATTTCTTTTTATGTTTTGAAGATAATTTTAAAAATAAAACCGGGTTAAACTTTAGCCAAAACGAGGCGTAGTTTAATAGAAAAACACAGAAAAACTCCCACAGGGAACTCAGAACTTCTTCACAAATAACTTAAAAATCACAGAGAGGAAAAAAAAACACCAGCAAACTAACAAACAAAGCAACAAAGCTTAGAGTTAAGAAAACGAACCAGCAATGCCGATTAACAACTCGCAGCCGCTCCTTAACTTTTCCTCCCGGGCTGCAGGTGGTTTAAGGATGATTTATGGTTCCGCGTTAAATCGACGCAGGGCCTACGGCGTAGGTTACGCGGAGACGCGCGCCGTACGTTGCGCGTCGCCGCTTGCCCTACGGCGTAGGTCTGCGTCGATTTAACGCGGAACCATAAATCAGGCTTCACAGCGCGACTCACTGTCCGCCGCGCAGCTCCTCGCCACGCCGACTCCGCGCTCATATATGTAATACATTTATAAAGCCCATATATTTATAAAGCCCCGCCTGGCCGAGCCCTAACACTGTGGCCGGCCACCATCCGTCCTGGAGTACTGGCCGATCACACAGATGGCCAGTCCGCCCCTAATAAGTCTACCTTTTCTCCGGTAATTCGCTGCCTTTTTTTCTTACGGCGACTTCTCCTTTTTTTTTTTCTTACGACTCTGACTCTGACTCTGACTCTGACCTGGTGCCTGACGTGATGTCACTTTAGGCCGCGCTCTCGCGAGTAATTAACTCCAATAGGATCCCCCAAACACCCCACTCCCTCCCCTCCCCTCCCCCCACCGTTGCGCTCATCATCACACAGGCTGTGCTGTGAAGGTGGAGAGATGCGGCGATGGTGCATTTGCAAAAAAAAAAAAATTATAATAAAAAAAAAATTTCAGGCGTGGCGGCTATGATTTAGCAGTGGCGGACCGCCACTGCTGAATGAATGTAGAGGAAACACTGGTATTTATTCTGTAACTGTGCAAAAGAAGCAAATCTGCCTTTAATGTATAAGTCTCCTATTGTATGGATGCCTGCCTTTTCCCAGAGAGTAAAAGTATTATCCAGATTGACCAGTTCAAGTGGAGTTACTGTGTCATCCAGCCAATATGCCATAATCCTGATTTGTGAAGCCCAATAATATGACAAAAAGTTTGGAAGTGCCAAGCCCCCCTCCATCTTATATCTGCAAAGGTGTTTCTTGCCAATTCTATGTGTTTTGTATTCCCAGAGGAAAGGGAGTACAATCGAGTCTATTTTTTTAAAGAAGGATTTGGTCAGAAACACTGGAATATTCTGATATAAATATGATAACTGGGGCAAAAAAATCATTTTAATAGCATGACTCTGCCCAGCAATGATATCGGCAACGTCTTCCACGATCTCGTCAACTTCTATTGTTGATGAAAACCTTTCTGAATCCAAACGTCTGAACCTAAAGATGAAAACTTTGCAGTTTCTGTAAATGAAAGTGATGTTTGGGAATAAAACAAGTGACAGATTCTACACAACGTCGTATGACTGAAGCCCCTAAAACAGATCCGACGACGTCCCGACCTGGACTGAGAGTCGTTTCCTCATCGTTCTGCCTGCAGTCCCACGTTATGGTCACATGACTTTAGCAGCTGTTTTTGAAAACATTGATTTCTTTACAAAACAAATACATTTACACAAATAAATGAACACTGACGACCACCAGGGGGCGACCACGCTCTCTCTCTCTCTCTCTCTCTCTCTCTCTCTCTCTCTCTCTCTCTCTTAACAGTCACGTGGTTTCTTGTAACTGCAGGGAGGAAGTGCAGCTCTGATTCTAACTGATAAAGGTATTCAGAGTTCAGACTCCATGTTGATGTGGACGGAGCAGCAGAGGAGACCAGGTTAGTGTTGCTTCAGTCTTCTTCTGCTGTTTAAATGTCATTTCTGTGGTTCTGGTTGGAGTCCAGCTGAGGGGTGACGAGAGATCTGAGGTTTGGGTTCAGATGGAAACACAACAGAAGTATAGAAGGTCCTTATAAGGACAGCTGGACAGGCGTGTGTGTGCTGAACTTCCTGTCTGAACATTTCCTGCTGTGGTGGTTTCTGTTATATCTACATTTTAACAGGTCAGTAAACTGTATTTATACGATGATTCAGTCTCATGAAGTTGATTTAATGTACAAAGATCTCAGGGAAAGTGTTACTTTTGGTATGTGGTGACTTAAAAAGACTTAAATCTTGTTTTTCTGCTGCGTGCCGTCGTCTCCACAGACAGATGTGTCACGTTCTCAGAGGTTCTCCATGCTGGAAATAACTTTTCGATCAGATTTGATTGAATTTGTTAACAAAACTTTGCTGCATTATTTTGAACATGCAGATAAACGTAATGTGACGTTTTCAGGACAGTTTATACTGAAAAGCTGAATATTGTTTCTGGAGACCAGGTTCAGATCCTGGATCAGGAGACTTGAACAACCTGGTATTAAAATAGCCACTACCTGTCAATAGTGTGTGTGTGTGTGTGTGTGTGTGTGTGTGTGTGTGTGTGTGTGTGTGTGTGTGTGTGTGTGTGTGTGTGTGTGTGTGTGTGTGTGTGTGTGTGTGTGTGTGTGTGTGTGTGTGTGTGTGTGTGTGTGTGTGTGTGTGTGTGTGTGTGTGTGTGTGTGTGTGTGTGTGTGTGAGAGATCCTGATGTTCAGAAGAGTTTTACGGATTCTACAAGTTTGATTTATTTCAGTAACCGAGACTTTTTTAAGCTCTTCTTTAGACTTTAGACTCTTCTCTCTGAGACTTGACTTTAACACAATGGTTCTTTGTAAGTCTGTTTCTCAGCGAGTCGTTCAGGGGGTTGTTTACCGAACAAAGAAGGAAGTTAGCCTTGAGCTAACAAAGTAGGATTCATGGTTAAACTAACCAACATCTGAAGTCCGACTGTTTCCTGAAAACTGTTGTTTTATGATCTCAGAGAAATAAAGGGATGTTTTTGTGTAGAAAACTGAACAGGAGCAGGTAACGTTCAGGTTGGGGCTCTTTAGTGAGAATCAGTGAAGAAGTGGTTTCCTGGATGACTTCATCAGTCTTTCTTTGAGTGTTTAATGAAACAGAAAATATCTTCTCCAGGTGAAGACTCGGCTTCACAGATCCCACCTGGACAGAAATGTTGGCGTCAGGTTAGAGGAGACTCAGCTTCAGGTCTGTCTCATCGTCAGTATCAGTAAAACCTCTTTCTTCCTCCTCACCAGTTTGGACAAAGTCCTTCAGGGAAAGTTGTTACATTGATTTCATGACTTAGTCGTGTTCTAATAAAGTTTCTGTCTACAGATTCAAAGATGGTGGGTGTTTGTGGTTCATGTCTCTGAATGACTGAAGTCCAGAAGATGGATGATTGTGTGGAGGAAGAGGAGGAGAGACCAGAGTCTCCAGGATCCATCAGTCCGTCTATGAGGAGTGACTGGTCCAAAGATTATCCTCCAGACTTCAGTAAAGAACCTGGACCCTCAGACACAGAGTAAGAAAACTGCTGTTAACTGATTCTAGGACTCATCAGGACTTTATATTTTCTGTCCATGGTGGTTTATTTGATGATTTAGTTTCTTCAAACATCACTTTTTCCTTCTGGTTCCTGTTTTTCCACCACGGAGTCTTCTGTGTTCCTCAACCATGTGGTCCTGCTGGTTCAGAGAGCAGAGTTTGGTTCAGGATGAAACCAGCTCTCCAGATCGGCCATATAATTGCATGTGACTTAGTAATTTAATTTTTTTCTAAAGAATTTTTTGGGCCTGCGATGGACTGGCGACCTTTCCAGGTTGAACTCCTGCCTCTCGCCTGAAAAATTGGCTGTGATAGGCTCCAGCAGACCCCCGTGACCCTGCAAAGGATAAAGCGGGTATAGATGATGGATGGATGGATGGATGGATGGATGGATGGATGGATGGATGGATGGATGGATGGATGGATGGATGGTTTTGGGCTCTAGTGGCCCTTTATTGAAGGTGCAGACAGGAAGGGGGTAGAGAGAGAGAATGGGGATGACATGCAGCAAAGGTGCAGGCCGGGATTCAAACCTGCGGCCGCTGCAGGAGGACTGTAGTCTCAGTATATGAGCCGCTTGCTTAACCCAGTGCACCGCCGAGCAGCCCGGTATTTGCATGTGATTTAGTTTTAATACATTTTTCATTGATTTGAGGCCAGTTTGTTCTCAAAGGCTCCGGAGCTCCACCATCTCTCTTTTACTGCTGCTGAGATGCTGGTTCCAACTTACTGAGGACGTCCCAGCTCATCTGGTTCATCATGTCCCCCATGTCCAGTATCAAGGAGACATCTGGTCCATCATGTCCCTCATGTCCAGTATCAAGGAGACATCTGGTCCATCATGTCCCTCATGTTCAGTATCAAGGAGACATCTGGTCCATCATGTCCCTCATGTCCAGTATCAAGGAGACATCTGGTCCATCATGTCCCTCATGTCCAGTATCAAGGAGACATCTGGTCCATCATGTCCCTCATGTCCAGTATCAAGGAGACATCTGGTCCATCATGTCCCTCATGTCCAGTATCAAGGAGACATCTGGTCCATCATGTCCCTCATGTCCAGTATCAAGGAGACATCTGGTCCATCATGTCCCTCATGTCCAGTATCAAGGAGACATCTGGTCCATCATGTCCCTCATGTCCAGTATCAAGGAGACATTTGGTCCATCATGTCCCTCATGTTCAGTATCAAGGCAGCATTGGTATCTGGCTGATCTGGGGCTTCCGGTTCAGGTGATAGCCGGAGCTGCTGCGTCGCCTCTCCCTCGGTTTGCCATCATAGGGCCCGATTTACTAAGATCCTAAATAAAGAGTACTAAATTGCGTGTGCACTGAAAAAGTTTGCGCGTGCTGTTGTTGTGTGTTTTGCGGGTGATCAACTAAGATTGCGTGCGCAATTGATAACAGGTGCAAACTGCAGTATTTAAATGAGGTGTTGCGTGTCTTACGGTTTGCGAGCGCAAACTTTGCACCATGGTGAGTCTGGATGAATCCGTGTATCATTCGTTCTTTCCATTTTCTATTGCCAATCAAAAACCAAAACATGAAAAAGTGACTGGTTATGTTGTTATTAGTTTTTTATTATAACACAAATAACGGAAAAACGTCTGGTTTTTCATATTTCAATTTTGGGCACAGATCAAAAATACGAAATAGAAAAACGGGCCACAGGACTGAATTTGATTTTAATATTGAATTGGTCGGGTTTGCGTGACCCAGCGGTGCTCGGCATGATCTGAGGAGAAAAAGACAATCAGACGCAGAGCTGGAGAGCGCTTTGATTCAATCTATTTATGAGTTAAGTTTTTATTCAGATGTCCACAGTATATTGCAAATATTATATATTATATAGCAAACACTGACAGTAAATGTGTGACAGACGGGACGATCATATGGCCGAAAGAAGAGAAGTGTTCAGAACAGCGCACAGAGCGCACACTAAAGGCTGATTTATGGTTCTGCGTTACACTAACGCAGAAACGACGGCGTAGGGTACGCGACGACGCACACCGCACCGCGACCCTACGCCGTCGGCTACGCCCTCGATTTAACGCAGAACCATAATTCAGGCGAAGCTGCAGTCTCTGCGCTGATACTGACACAGCGGGTCGGAGCGGATTTGGTCATGATGTTTAACCTGTGTTTTGTGATTAATAAGCACGGGTTTTAATTAAATGTAATTTACGAAGGATGATTTCACGTTCAATAAGATAAATAATCAATAAAATACAAAGTTTTGGCACAAAGGCTTGGCCTGCTTGTGGGCGAGTGGAGGGGGGCACAATAAGAGAAGGTGGCAAGATATAAGGCGAAGAACTAAAGAAAAAGTGGCCTTTAATAAAACTTGTGCAACCATTTTTAAAATAGCATGCAGCAGAATAAAGACTCTCTCTCTGCGTATTCTTTGATTTTGGATGTCGCCTCCTTGCCACAATAACAGCAGCAGCAGATTAGCACCTTCCTTTCGAACTTATTAAATACAGACGCAATCACAATACGCGCAATTACTTTCAGGCTTGGTAAATCTCATTGCGTGTGGTAAATGGACCAATTTGCATTTTCCCCTCCCAGTATTTAGCGCTTTCTGGCGGCTACGCCCCATATTGATTATTCATCAGGGCAAAAGTACTAAATGGATTGCGTGTGCTATTCTGCAGATTTCAGAGACGCAGTCGTCTTTGCAAGCTGTTAGTAGATCAGTTCGCACATTGGTTTGCGGTTGCTGTCAAGTTTGCACAGGTTTTTACGCACGCAAACCTTTAGTAAATCAGGCCCATAGAGCGCCCGTGAGCCCAAACCTTTACAGGTAGTGAAAAGCTTTAATGTTGGGGCTAAATACCGGCAAAAAGAATTAAGAAGTGTGATATAAAAGTGTAAAAAAAGTCACATTCCAGCGGAGCCTCGGCGGAACACGTCCTACATCCTCCTCATCCCACCGGAACCTGGAATTGTTGTTTTTTGATCAAAACAAGTTTTATTTCAACATTTTACAGGTTTTGGAGGGAGGACAGTTTGATGTTAAATTGCTGCACAAAAACTGTAAATGGATTCATCTTATTTTGTCATCAACAAAAGAATTTCAGTTGAATTCAGGAAGTGTTGAGTTTGAATCAGTGAGATGTTCAGAGGGTCAGGAAGCAGGAATGTCCTCAGATCCCTCATCCCTGTGGAAGGTTCCTGCAGAGGAAACATGAGCTCTGATGTCAGGAGGAGAGGAAAGCAGTAATCTGCTCCAGGACTGGATACAGACCAGATCAGGGGTGGACAATCCTGAAGCAGGAAACATCTAACACATGCAGGACTGTGGCTGTCAGGACCAGAGTTGGAGACCCTGCTGTAGATCTTCTTCAGTGCTCATCAGCAATATTATCAGTGACTGATGGGAATTTGTGTTTGCAGAGGTCGGTACCGCAGTCGGAGACCAGAGTCTCCAGGATCCATCAGTCCGTCTATGAAGAGTGACCGGTCCAAAGATTGGAATCCAGACTTCAGTAAAGAACCTGGACCCTCAGACACAGAGTAAGAAAACTGCTGTTAACTGATTCTAGGACTCATCATGACTTTATATTTTCTGTCCATGGTGGTTTATTTGATGATTTAGTTTCTTAAAACATCACTTTTTCCTTCTGGTTCCTGTTTTTCCACCACGGAGTCTTCTGTGTTCAGCAGTTTCAGCAGCAGTTTTAATTAAATTCAATTCAATTTTATTTATATAGCGTCTAATACAACAGACGCTATATCTCTAGACGCTTTCCAGAGATCCAGAACATGAACATAAATATATATTTTATATTTTATATTTTAGGACTCTAGTTCTCCTTCATGACAATAAAAACTAATCACTCACAGATGTTTTGTTAGTAATAAATAGACAGATTAGATACAAATATAAAACAACATAAACTTCCATATAATTGCATTTGATTTAGTTTTAATACATTTTTCATTCATAAACTAGATTCAATCGTATCACACCTCCTATTGTTCTCTTTCTATATTAATAAACCTTTTATTTCCCGTTACAAATGTAAGGCATTAATTCCTGTAAAGGTTTGACACAAGTAAAACAGACAGAAGCTGCTGCTTCCTGCTCTCATGTATTATGAGCCGCCAGCAAGAAACTCGCTCCCTCTACTGGACAAACCATGGTGACTCGTTGATGACATTAAAAACTAATCTGTTAAAGATGTTTTGATAGTTATAAATATATAGATTAAATAAATCAATAAGATTATTAAACAACAGAAATTAACTTTCATATAATTACATGTGATCTGGTTTTAATATTTCTTTATGAACTAAAATTGATCCTTTCATACCTCCCATTGTTCTACTTCTATATGAATAAACCTTTTATTTTATATATGTAATGTGGGTCCAGGTGAATGGTTAGATAGATGGACCTCTAAGTATTCACAGTGCTACCCAACACTATTATTGATCATTTTAAGAATGAGGATGGTTGTTGGACGTGTGGAGAGCCAGCAATCCTCACACAACACAGTTTACACGTTAAAACCTGATGGGAATGCTAAAGGGACAATTGACTGGTTAGTTTCTGGTTCATGATGCAGTTTAAAGTCACTTCCACTGTTTCTATACTGGCTAATAAGACACTTTCAAATCAGACTCTCCAGGAAAAGGAAAGATCATTGGAAGTTCAATCATCCCTCTTAAAGAATGAACATCAAAGAATTGATGTTAGACATTAATAATAGTACCAACCTTTCCCAAATACAAACATGGGAATATCTACAAGAAAACTCTCTGTTGCTTTTGGTAAACGGATGAAAACATTGCTCCATTACTACTCTAGTCAGAATCGGGGGGAAGAAGATAAAGTAGGAATCTCAAATACTCAGACTCAATCAGAGCAGTTGGACCTTAACAAAGCCCCGGGTGCTTTTGTCAGATCACGGTCCAAGTGGAAGAAGATGGAAAATCCATCCTTTATGAGGCTGGAAAAAACCAAGACAAGGAAAATCTGCTGTTTCTTCTTTATTGATTAAAGGGGAGGAATGTACAAACTCAAAAATAATATCTAAAGAGTCTTTGAACGCTTGAATGATGCCTCTGCGATAAAGTACGGCCGAGCAAATTAGGAAGGAATCTTTGCCATTTTCTCCACTTTCTGGCGTCTAGCATTGCCACGGTAACACTATTGACGGAGAAAAGTAACAGCCATGGAAGGCACGATGGAGACGCACGTGTTGATGTCTGCCATGCCTGGGAACACGTTACGGTCCGGGCCGCATTAACGGATGAAAAAACACTTAAAGAATAAGTGGAAGAAGAAAAGGGAAACCGATCCTGGATCCTAATATCTGGTCCGGGCAAACTGGTTTTCCTTGTTTTTTCTGGTGTTTTTCTTTCTTCCACTACTGGCATACACATAAACGTATGAATGTAAAACATATACACATAAATAAATGAATGTGCTCTTCCAGAAGCATCAGTTTTATTCCCGTCTGGAGGCTGAATTCAAACAGAAAAGCAGCCACACTTTTACTCTCTGAGACCACCTGAGCTTCTGGACACTGTTGACTCATCTGGATGTTTTTCTACAACAGTCAGAAATGACTTTAGTGATGAAGACATGTGTTCACAGAGGGAGGAAGAGGAGAGGAGTTGGTGTGGAGGAGCAGCCGTCCAGTCAGAGCAGAACTGTACCAGGTAAGACTGAACTTCTGTCTGCTGATGGAATCATTTCTGACAACTGGAAAGACTTTTGTTCTGTAGTTTCAGAGTTCTTCTTGTCTTTCAGCAGATGCCGGTCTGCAGGAGGTCCTAGATGAACACAAGACCAGTCTGAGGAGCAGATGTGAACATGTGACTGAAGGAACTGATGAACCAGGAAGTAGAACCCCCCTCAACAGGATCTACACGGAGCTCTTCATCACAGAGGGACTGAGTGAAGAGGTTGATACCCAACATGAGGTGAGGCAGCTGGAGACAGCTCCCAGGATGAAGAGCCTCCATGACGCTCCAATCAGGTGCCAGGACATCTTTAAAGCCTTACCTGACCAACATGGAGCCATCAGAGTGGTTCTGACCAACGGCGTCGCTGGCGCTGGGAAAACCTTCTCGGTTCAGAAGTTCTCTCTGGACTGGGCCGAGGGCTGGGAGAACCAAGACGTCACCGTGGTGATTCTGCTCTCGTTCAGGGAGCTGCACCTGATCGGAGAGGAGCAGCTCAGTCTTCTCAGGCTGATCCAGGTTTTCCATCCATCGTTCCAGAAGCTCACAGCAGAGCAGCTGGCTGCCGGGAAACCGTTGTTCATCTTTGACGGCCTGGATGAAAGCAGACGTTCCCTGGATTTCAACAACGGTCCGGTGGTGTCTGACGTCACACAGAGCTCATCGGTCAACGTGCTGCTGACCAACCTCATCCAGGGGAACCTGCTTCCCTCAGCTCTCATCTGGATCACTTCCAGACCTGCAGCAGCCAATCAGATCCCTCACAAACACGTGGACAGGCTGACAGAAGTACGAGGCTTCACCGACGGCCAGAAGGAGGAATACTTCAGGAGGAGGTTCAGGGATGAAGAGCGGTCCAGCAGCATCGTCTCCCACATGAAGACATCCAGAACCCTCCACATCATGTGTCAACTCCCGGTCTTCTGCTGGATCACTGCTACAGTTCTGGACCACATGTTGACCACAGAGCAGAGAGGAGAGCTGCCCAAGACCCTGACTGACATGTTCTCCCACTTCCTGCTGGTCCAGACCAAGAGGAAGAAGAACAAGTACCAGGAGGGACATGAGACGAGTCCACAGGAGCTGACGGAGGCCGACAGGGACCTTCTCCTGAAGCTGGGGAGGCTGGCGTTTCAACATCTGGAGAAAGGAAACATCATGTTCTACCAAGAAGACCTGGAGCAGTGTGGTCTGGATGTCCCAGAGGCCTCGGTGTACTCAGGAGTTTGTACCCAGATCTTCAGGAGAGAGTGTGAGGTCTTCCAGAAACCCGTCTACTGCTTTGTTCATCTGAGCATCCAGGAGTTCCTGGCTGCAGTCTACGTGCTCCACTGTTGGTCCACCAGGAACATGGATGTGCTGAAGAACTTCCTGGGAGAAGACTACAGTTACTCATCTCTGGATGACTTCCTGAAGAGAGTCATGGAGAAATCCCTGGACAGTAAAAATGGCCACCTGGACCTGTTTGTCCGCTTCCTTCATGGTCTTTCTGTGGAGTCCAACCAGAGACTGTTAGGAGTTCTGCTGAACCAGACGGAGAACGATCCAGAAACCATCAAGAGAGTCATCAACTACCTGAAGGTGATGAGCACTGATGAAATCTCTCCTGACAGAAACATCAACATGTTCCAGTGTCTGGTGGAGATGAACAACCTCTCAGCTCATAAGCAGATCCAAGAGTTCCTGAAGTCAGAGAACAGATCAGGGCAGGTACTCTCTCAGATGAAGTGTTCAGCTGTGGCCTACATGCTGCAGATGTCGGAGGAGGTTCTGGATGAGTTGGACATGAGCAAGTACAAGACACCATGGAGGGGTGGATGGAGACTGATTCCAGCTGTGAGGAACTGCAGAAAGGCTCGGTGAGTCCAGATGGATCAATAACACCATCAGTTAGCAGTTCACTTCTTCAAATCTGGTTTTGATCTTGAAAATGTAAACATTTGAAGTTGGATGTGTTTGTTTTATTCTGGTTCACCTCAAGTCACGTCAACCAGAGGTTCATGTTTCAAACACTTGATCTAGTTGATGTTTCTGCTGCTCAGAGATGAATCTATGTAACGGAGAAAGATGAAACATCAGAACCACCGGGGAGTTTTGTTGATGTGAACTTACAGACAGTTTTACAGAAAACTCATCACATCAGACATTTTCATTGAGATTATTGAAGAATTGGGGTGTAACGATACACTAATCTCACGATACGGTACGATACGGTACGATACACCATATTGAGGTCACGATAACGATACAGTACGATATTATAGCAGTATTTTTTTAAATGAGGAACATGTGACTGGAAAACTTAACTGTAAGAAAAGTGTTTTGATAGGTTGCATTTATAGACCACCTGACTCTGACTTTCATACATTTATTGATGCACTTTACTCTACGCTTGAATTGATACATAAGGAACGTAAATTGTGTATTTTACTTGGTGATTTTAACATTAATTTGCTTAATGGGGATCTTACATCATCATCAGACTTCCTAAATGTATTGTATTCTTTTAATTTTTACCCTCTGATAACCAACCCTTCCCGGATAACTAAGACATCAGCCTCACTCATTGATAACATCTTGATTAATTCAATTGATTGTGATATCACCCCAGGCCTGCTGTTGTGTGATGCCTCAGACCATCTTCCAGTCTTCCAAATTATACGTACTTATGGATTTCCAAAGATCAAATCTGATACTTATAAACTAATGAAATATCGTAAAATTACCACAAAGAGTATGGAATCCTTTAAGTTAGTCATCAGTTCCATCTCATGGGATGAGGTTTTAAGGTCGGACGATGTCAATGAAGCCTATCACTCATTTTTAACACTCATGAATGTGGCTATAGAGGCATCTTTCCCTCTGATAAATATGAATTCTAACAAAAAATCCTCCAAGGGGAAGCCCTGGATCACAGAAGATCTGAAGAAATTCTCTCGAAAAAAAAACAAACTCTATAGAAAATCAATCATAAATCCTTCTCCTACTAATATAGAAATCTATAAGCAATACAGAAATCGATTTACAGCTTTAGTAAGGAAAACTAAGAAAAAATATTATGCTGATACATTTAATATTGCCTCAAATGACCCCAAGTCAACATGGAACCTCATTAACCACCTATTAAATCGTAGGAAATCACCTCTAGCCACACCTACAGAGATGAAGGGGAAGGAAGGCACTCTTTTCAACCCAAATGAAGTGGCTGATGGGTTCAATGATTTCTTTGTTAATGTTGGTTTCAATCTGGCATCTTGTATTAAGGCAGCTGAGGGGAATCCATGTGGCCTAATTAAAGGGCAGTTTCCCCCACTCTTAAACCTGGATCCCCCGAATCCTCAGGAAGTCCATAGTATTATCATGGCATTAAAGAACTCGGCGGCTGGGCATGATGGCATTAAGTCTGCCCTCATCAAAGAGACCATTGATTTTATACTACCACCTCTTACCCATATCTTTTCATTATCCTTTCAATCTGGAATCATTCCCCAGGAATTAAAAATTGCAAAAGTCGTCCCGATTTTTAAATCGGGTGACACTAATGAATTCGGAAATTATCGACCAATATCTATTCTTCCCTGTATATCTAAAATTCTGGAAAAGCTGGTCTTTCATAGAATATCTCAACATTTTGAAATTAACAATATATTATATAAACACCAATATGGTTTCCGAAAAAAATATTCCACAGAACATGCACTCCTCCAGCTTGTAAATAATATTTCCAACGCTCTTGATGATAAAAAATTTGCCTTAGGAATTTTCCTGGATTTAAGTAAAGCTTTCGATACGGTAGATCACAACATTCTTATCTCTAAGCTCTACAGGTATGGTGTGGCGGGAACCGCCCTTAACTGGTTCAAAAACTATCTGACCAATAGAGAACAATTTGTCCATCTTAATGACTTTTCTTCTAAAAAATCTAAAATCTTGTTTGGTGTACCCCAAGGCTCAATCTTGGGTCCCTTGCTATTCTTAATTTATATCAATGATATGCCTATGATGTGTAAAACATTTCTTCCTGTCCTGTTCGCAGATGACACTAATCTCATCGCTGTTCATGAGGATTTTCCCACTCTGATTAAATGTGCCAATGATGAACTTTCTTCAATTGCCCACTGGTTCCAACTTAACAAACTGACCCTCAATGTCAATAAATGCAACTTCATGGTCTTTTGTAACATTAATAAGTTCTATCCCAAGGAGTTAGCCAAAATTCTAATAAATGGTAATGAAATCCTTCAAGTCAATTCAACCAAATTTCTGGGGGTTATTCTAGATGAACACCTCAACTGGTGTAATCATATTGATCTCGTCTCCAAAAGATCCATGAAGATGCTAGGCATTTTGAGGAAAGTTCTCCCTTTAATTCATTCCTCAGCTTACTTAACCCTATATTATAGTTTCTTGTTCCCTCATTTAAATTATTGTAACATTGTTTGGGCAGCTAATTATCCGACTCATCTAAGAAAACTACTCTTATTGCAGAAGAGGTTTCTGAGATTGATCTCCCACTCCTCTAGATATGCGCCATCAGCGCCTCTTTTTCTGAAGTATCGACTCTTACCTATTGATAAGGTGAATGCCTATCAAACATGCCTTTTTATTCATAAGTTTATATACAGGAAACAAGATCTGCCTATTACTTTTCACAATTTCTTTATTCTGACAACAGACTTTCACTCATATCAAACAAGGTTTAGTAACAATAGCTTATCTATACCGTCCTCCCGAACCTCAAGTCACCAATTCAACATTACTTATAGAGGCCCCAAGCTCTGGTCTGACTTAAACTCTTCACTGAGGTCCACCTCCTCCCAATGCATTTTCAAAAAAAACCTAAAGGAATTTTTACTTTCCACAGGAACCTAATTTACTTTCTCTACTCGACCTTTAATTTTATCGACCTTTAATTATATATTCTTTCTCATTGTACTGCTTTTGTCACATTTTTTGTTCTTTCTTTGTTGTTTCAAGTACTTGAATTCCTGTTGCTATTGATCTTTGTCTTTTGTTGTTGTTTAGCTCATGCATGCTGTCTGCTTGTCCTTTGTTTTGTTTTTTTGACAGGGGTGGAACCTTGTACAAGTTTGCTATAGAACCTCGTTCCCTCCTTGCGCAGTGCTTTATGCATCTAATTGTGCTAAATTAATAAACTCTAAACTCTAAAAACTCTAAAAGATTGCCTTTTATTTGAAAGACACAAAATACAAAACAATACTGTGCGTTTGCACTATTGTTACAGTTTGTAATGTTTTATAACTGTTTAAGTTTTAAAGAGAAAGCCAGGCCAACCATTTTCCACAAACTGAACTAAAAGTAAATGTCAGGTTTGCATTATGCATCTTCAGTTTCATACAAGTACAAATATTTAGACACAAACTGAATAGTTTCTCTCATGTATGACTTGACTTTTTTCTTTTCCAGAAATGTAACAACTAAAATTAAATAAATAAATAAAAGTAAATAAATAAACTATGAAAAGTCCCACATGACAGTTATTGATCTTGTGCCAGAGCTCAGAGCTTCACCTGCTCCACCTGAGGCCGTAAGGTTGAACCCCGGTATTGTTTCATCCTCACACCGTCGGGGACGACACAATCTTTACATCAGAAAAAACATTGATTCATGCTCACCTTATAAGTGTAAGAGGAGATTTATTTTTGTTAAGAAGGTTATTTCATTATTTTATAAATATATTCTTTATATTCTGATGTAAATCAGGGACTATAATGACACTAGTCAGTTTATCTGTAGTGATTAGTCTGTTTTAGATTGGGCGGAGTGATACGCCACAGTACGGCACTAGGTGCTGTGTTGATGTTCTAAAATCCTACACTGTTGAGGGACATTAAAGTACACTGGAACTCAGCAGAAGTTTCCCCGTGTTTATCCTACTCACCACCCCAAAAAGGTTTAATTTAATAAGGTGAGGCTTAACTCTATACCAGCCTTACATCAGTAAAAGGTTTAATTTAATAAGGTAAGGCTTAACTCTACACCAGCCTTACATCAGTAAAAGTTCAGAGCTCAAAACCCCCAAGAGTCCCGTGATCGGGACCAAAACGGTACTAGTTTCTAGAGCGGAGTCAGATTTTGGTAAAACGGTACTAGTTTCTAGAGCGTAGTCAGATTTTGGTAAAACGGTACTAGTTTCTAGAGCGTAGTCAGATTTTGGTAAAACGGTACTAGTTTCTAGAGCGTAGTCAGATTTTGGTAAAACGGTACTAGTTTCTAGAGCGTAGTCAGATTTTGGTCGGCGGGTCGAGGTCGTCACGTGATCCCGCTGCACCAATAGGATGTTACTAGTAAACACAATAGATTAATATTAATAACCCAATATCAGCTACAGTTTGTCACCTCCACCACACGTATCGTGAAATTTCGTGGCAGATATATTGTTACTCCCCTATTGAAGAAGTTTACAAGTTTAGAGTTGTAAACCTACAATAGTTTTATGTGGACACAGTTGTACTTGGTACGTGACTTTAATTCTAGTAACTCTGGTTCTGTGATCTCCTGCACCGTCCTGTAACTCCTGTGGATCAGTCTGGCTTTAAATCAGACTTTATTACAACTGACATCATGTTTTCTCTCATCACAGATTTGTTGGTTGTTGGCTCTCAAAGACTCACTGTGAAGTTGTTGCGTCCGCTCTGAAGTCCAACCCCTCCCATCTGACAGAACTGGACCTGAGTCAGAACCCCCTGGAGGATTCAGGAGTGAAGGTTCTGTCTGGTGGACTGGAGAGTCCAAACTGTAGACTGGAGACTCTGAGGTCAGTCCACTGGAGATGTTTCCACATTTATCCACTTATCATCCTCCAAAGATGGAACTGGCTCTTAAAGTTCTGTCCAAAATAAAATAGAATAGAATGTGTAAGGGATAATGCCCGACGAGGTGAACATTATCAGAAATATATGGACGACGCGGGGCGGTTTGCCTCCGCGAAGTCCATATATACTGTAGTTACTCCATAACTCAGTTTCCTTGGTAACGGGAGATATTCTAGTCCGTACAAAACTGATATTTTTTTTTTGCGGCCCACTAGATGGCGCTCGCAGCCCAAATGTGGATATGGTTCAGAATCACTGACTTAGTGAACAATACCAAAACATTATTGCTGGTCAAGGACTTCTTAACATTTCAACTTCAGAGCTGTTTAACTATGAACTTATTTACACTAATATGTTTTCTGAAACATTTATTTCAACATGGTTACAGAAGTCATCAGCTGTTTCTTCTTCATTCAGGTTGGAGGGCTGCATGTTGTCAGAGATCAGCTGTTCTTCTCTGGTCTCAGCTCTGAAGTCCAACCCCTCCCTCCTGAAACATCTGAAACATCTGGACCTGAGCTGGAACCACCTGCAGGATTCAGGAGTGAAACATCTGTGTGGTTTCCTGGAGAGTCCAGACTGCAGACTGGAGACTCTGGGGTCAGACATGTTTTAGTTTTGTGTTCAGATCAATCTGATGATAAAGTTGTGTTGACACTAACCTGCAGATCAGGCTGATCTCCTGCTGATCCACACTGACCATCAGACTGATCTCCTGCTGATCCACACTGACCATCAGACTGATCTCCTGCTGATCCACACTGACCATCAGACTGATCTCCTGCTGATCCACACTGACCATCAGACTGATCTCCTGCTGATCCACACTGACCATCAGGCTGATCTCCTGCTGATCCACACTGACCATCAGACTGATCTGGTTCTTCTTCTCTGGTGTCTTTGTGCAGCTTGCAGTGCTGTGATCTGTCAGGGATCAGCTGTTCTTCTCTGGTCTCAGTTCTGAAGTCCAACCCCTCCCACCTGAAACATCTGGACCTGAGATTCAACTACAAGCTGCAGGCTGCAGATGTGGAGCAGCTGTCTGGTCTGCTGCAGAGTCCACACTACCAGCTGCAGACTCTCAGGTCGGTTCTGACTGGAGCTTTTGGAGTTTTCTTGGAGGTTTTGGTTTCCTCAAACAGAGAAGACTCCGTCAGTCCAGGTGAAGGAGTTTCAGGTGTTGATCGTCTGAACCTCCTGCTGCTTCTTCATCATTCACTCACATTTCATGTGAAACCTGCTGTGATCCATGTGTGTTCTGTTAGAACCACACACACCTCACCGTCACACATGTGTGTTCTGTTAGAACCACACACACCTCACCGTCACACATGTGTGTTAGAACCACACACACCTCACCGTCACACACATGTGTGTTCTGTTAGAACCACACACACCTCACCGTCACACATGTGTGTTAGAACCACACACACCTCACCGTCACACATGTGTGTTAGAACCACACACACCTCACCGTCACACATGTGTGTTCTGTTAGAACCACACACACCTCACCGTCACACATGTGTGTTCTGTTAGAACCACACACACCTCACCGTCACACATGTGTGTTCTGTTAGAACCACACACACCTCACCGTCACACATGTGTTCTGTTAGAACCACACACACCTCACCGTCACACATGTGTGTTCTGTTAGAACCACACACACCTCACCGTCACACATGTGTGTTAGAACCACACACACCTCACCGTCACACATGTGTGTTAGAACCACACACACCTCACCGTCACACATGTGTGTTAGAACCACACACACCTCACCGTCACACGTGTGTTCTGTTAGAACCACACACACCTCACCGTCACACATGTGTTCTGTTAGAACCACACACACCTCACCGTCACACATGTGTGTTCTGTTAGAACCACACACACCTCACCGTCACATATGTGTGTTAGAACCACACACACCTCACCGTCACACATGTGTGTTCTGTTAGAACCACACACACCTCACCGTCACACATGTGTGTTCCTGCTGTCAGGAAGCAGCTCCAGGTCCAGACAGAACCTGACAGAACCAGACAGAAGTGAGTTACATATTCATGTTTAAATCCTCTCTGAAAGCTCATCTCTGACGGAGACAGACCCCCCTGAAGACACAGACCACACACGTCCTGGAGGAAGACGGGTTTCTGCTGACGGCTAACAAACTAACATGTTGTTCAGGTTTCAGGGACTGGGCTGGAATGACGGCTGACCAGGAGTAAGGAACCCTCATCTAAATCATTATTGATCCAAATAGGAATCAGAGGGACCAGGAGAGGGAGATGGGGACCGTGCAGGGACGGGCCACCGGTCCAGAGACCAGGACGGTCTGTAGTTCTGTTAGTGTGAGGCAGAAGACAGATCCAGGAACAGCGGGCCAGGGTCAGAACCCAAGACAGACAGATAAGCTCAGACAGACGTAGCGATCAGGGCTGGACCTGAAACAGGTCCAAGGACACAGGTCCGGTCCAGCATAGCAGTCCCAGGAGAACTGCTGGAGACCGGTATCTGCAGGGAGACCACAAACCCACTCTGGTGAGAGTGAGAGCTGCAGACGCTTTAAATAGAAGAGGAAGAGGTGAGGATGATGAGGGGGATCAGCTGGCAGGAAACTCTTCATCTCCCTCCAGAAGGTTCTTCATGGACCGCTGTAGTCGCTGTGAGGTCGGGGTTTGTCCGTACCGCCGTATCTCTTTACAGCAGACGTTCTCCCCCGGCTCCGCTGCTGCACATTCACTGCACGTGCACCGTCCCACATGTGAACATATTGTAGAGTAAAAGTGTTGCTGGAGTCGACAATGGAAGCGTCCAACAGCTCTCTCAGTCAGCAGCTCCCCGGTCCAGAACTACGGTGGCCGTCAAGAACCAAACGCTCTGCAACGGCCTAATGCGTCTCAGTTCAGGAAAACCTGCTGCAAAAAACAAAGACAAATGCAGCATCATCAAACGCTGCAAATAGAGAAACGATGCAAAGCACAAAACGATATAAAACAAGAAACCATCTTCAAAAGAAAAACGCTTCATAACCGGTCACTACAACCGGTGTTGAAGAATATTATCAAACCAGTTCAGAAGTCCGCTTTGTGATTTTTTTATGAGGTTTTATTGAGCCGGCGGTGAGCACGTCTGCACAGACCAGAGGTCTGGTAGAAATGCTGACCTCGAGTGACGTTGTAATCAGATTTTTATACAAGAAGTTTCAGGAATACCAGCCCAGTGAGAGAGGTGGGACTTTTAGCTTTAGGACCACCCCTGAGGGATCAGGAAGTCCGTATATGTTCTTTGTCTCTGTGGGGGCTGGAAGTCTCGGCAGGGATGCAGAACGCCGGACCTTGCGTGACAATGTCCCGGCAGGGGTCCCCAGGAACTGGAACCCGCATGTCTATGAGCATAAGGGGGGCTTGAGCAATCTGCAAGGCGTCGTTGTGTCCCTGCAGGGGGGCCAAATGGTCAAAATGTTTCATCAATTCACAATTTTTTTTTTTTTTTTTTTTTTTTTTTTTACAGTGGAGTACATCATTTTAGTAATAGTTTGAGTGATACATGTGTTTGCAAGTAAACCTTAGACATGTGGTCGGAAACCAAATAACAACAAGCCAACAAAGCAAATTCAAATATCAAGTAACCAACGTGTCCTAACTGTTCTTTAAACCAATGAAACAAACTACTTATGACAGGTGTATGTAACATTTTGGCAATATCTTTCAAGTGATGCGTTATTTCTTGGACTGTGGCATTGCGGGTATAAATGTACAACATTCAGTTTTAATGACAGCACAAGTTCCCCCTTGAGAAGCTAGTAAGTAGTCCAATGCAGCACGATTCCGCAAGGCCATCATCCCTAGAGCAGCCATCTCCCGTGGGAGCATCGGCATGCCCCCTGTTGCGGTCCTTGCCGAATCCTCAATGGAATCGGGCAGTGGTTTTTGGCTTGTTTTAGGCTTAACAAGCGGTTCTTCAGAAGGAGAGTATGTGGAGTCACATCTCGATGCTACACCATAATTGTCTCGCTTGTGGGGGTCTGCGGGGCCTGTGCTGCTCCTCCGCTCCTCAGCTCCTCCACCAGTCGTGGAGGTCCTGGGTGTTGGAGCTGGGCTTTCCTGCCCGCGTTGCTCCCCTCAATGGCTCCGACGGGGTACCACAGAAAGAAGAAGGAATCGGCCGGTCTCCGGTGCAAGGTCGAGGAGCTGTGCTCCCGCAGTGGGACGCGTGGAACCAGGCCAGCGCCCCCCACCCTTGAGTGTCGGTGGTGCAGGACGTGCTGAGCCCTGGACCACCGAGGCCCTCTCCGACACAAACCCAGTCTCCGGGTTGTGGCATGGTTTGCCACTAAGAAGAGACTGGACAGCTTTTACTTTTCTGTGGATTGACTGAACAGCAGAAGTTTAGAGTACAACAGAATGATATCATGGATTCATCCATGGCATGGAAGTCCATCTTCTTCATATATACAGAACTGAATTGCTTGGTATGGTCATAGGTCTACCCATGATCCTTTCATGAGGCGTGAGTTTTGTGCTTCCTAATGGGTGTTAACAGGTGTCAACATTGTCCATTTAAGTCCAGTTTAAAATTCTCTGCACATACAAAAACATTTTCATACATGAACATTTTCATACAAGAATAATTTCATATCCCTCACATAATGTCTATTTGCAGAGCTTCAAAAAAAGTCACGGTGGGGGGGAGTGTTGATAATGTTTGCAATATTTTTATAGGATGCAAATCTTGGAGCTTATCAGTCTTTCAACACTATCTGACACATTCCCCCTTTTTCTCATCTGTGATTGCCAACTGTGATCAACTATTCACGTGTACAAGGATGTGGGTGCAACAACGCGGCCGTCGTTGCTGACCCACAAATTATTTACATTTTTACAACCATGGGAATGCTACAATCCGTTTTTTTCTTCACCTCAGTAGTCTTCTTGTAGGAGAGCTACATCATTAGGAGAAACCAGGTCGTTAGTGGGTATAGAAGGGCAAAGTTTTACATAGACAGGTAAGCCAAATTTGGCAGTTTCTTTTGCTGCATGGTCAGCTGAAGCATTGCCTAGTGAAAACAGGGTTGGACTGGGTGTGGGCTTCACATTTAACAAAGCAATAGATGAAGGTAGTTGACAGGCTTGTAACAGTTCACCAATCAATTAACCACATTTATCTCCGAGGATGAGATAAATGCTCGGTTCGCCCACAATATATATAAAATCTATAAAATACAATATACACAACCAAAAGCATCTCTGGAATCTGTATAGATTGTAACAGTTTTACCTTTTGATCAGTATATAGTTTCATCTACTTGGGTGGAGCTGGAGGAGGAGGGCGCTTTCAACAATTAAGAATTATCACAAATTGTATAACCTGCGTATGGTATTCCATTTTTATAAGCAGAGCCGTCAGTGAGGAAAACAGGAAAAGTCAGGACGAGTGTTAAAGACAGAGGTGTCAAAAGTATTCTCATTCATTACTCAGGTAGAAGTATAGATATTAGAGTTCAAAAATACTCCTGTAGAAGTTGAAGTATTGTAGAAGTTGAAGTATCAACTCAAAATTTATTTATTTATTTTTTTAATTTTTTTCTCAAGTAAAAGTATAAAGTACTTGTTTCAAAAGTACTTAAAGTATAAAAGTAAAAGTAATATAAGCGGGGAAAAACCATTAAGGCTAAAAGCCATTGAAAATGAATGCATCTTAGTATAATGCAAATATATTAAAGAACCATATATGTGCATTATTGAGCATTAACATGTGTTTCAGAGACCAGACACGTACAAACCAAATATGTTTATACTTCTCATCCAACCACAACCAAATTCACTCTATCCGGATGGCACAATTTAACTGGATAGTTTTTTTAAAGGCCGAAATGAAATAGAGTAAGGCTGTTTTCAAAACGTAAGGAGTAAAAAGTAAAGATAATTGCGTGAAAATGTAAGGAGTAAAAGTAAAAAACCGTCTGAAAAATAATTACTCCAGTGAAGCATACACAACCAAAGGTTCTACTTAAGTAAGGTAATGAGGTATTTGTACTTCGTTACTTGACACCTCTAGTTAGAGATTAGTTATACATGCATTCAGAGACGTTATAGTAGGCCACAGACAGATTTCCATGCAATTAAATTATGAAGGTACCATAGGCAGGATAAGATTATGTAAATTGGGATGCTCTGATTTGCCTCACCACAATGGGAGCCGTTCCCATTTTCTTTGTTTGAGACGTGTGTGACATGTGGATTGGTGTGAATAATCATTGGCTGGCTCCTCTCCACCTCCTCTCAGCGCTCAACCTGTGTAGACAACACTTTTGAAAAAGACATTAGTATTTTCATACATTTCAGATTCTTTTTTTTTGCGTTATCCAGCCCTACCCTTTGTTTGAGGGCAATTAGCAAATATATATTTTGCATGTACCCTGGAGGGAATCCATCAACCTGATCTCGTGACATAAAAGGTCTGAGCTTGCTCGGTGTGATTTTGGCAACAGCTGTGGGATTAAAGGGAATTCTACAAGCATCAAGTACTTTGCGCATCAAGTACTTTGCCTTTCAAATCATGTGACAAAGTTATTAGTTTAACAGCTGTTTCCTGTAGTCATTTTTGTGTATTTATTTAAATTCTCTTACTATTATTTTAGTTCTCTTTCGGCTCCAAATTTTGTAGACAACAGATTTTTGTAAAATCTAGTCGTCATCAGAAGTGTCATCGTCACTTGATTCTTTAATCTGTTTCATCGGATAAAGGTTTTGATTTTATCATTTAACTGGTTCTCTAATTTCATTTTTGTCTGCGTTGTGTTTTTAAATCCTTCTAGCCATCAGCTTTTTATTTTGATCAGTAAGCGAAGCTATTTGAGATTCTGCATTACGGCGTCTACCTTCATCCCTCCAAAAATCTGAGGGAGTTTGAAGTGCTTTTTAGTTATTTTAACAATATTTAATACTAACTGAGTAACAAACAAAACTAACAAATAAAACTATCGGTACCGTGATTACCATACATGTATTTAAAGAACTGAAAAACTTCACTTGACAGAGCATACAAATCATTCCTGTTGGTGCAAGAAGAGCAAGTCGATTCTTGCAGAAATGAAATATACCTCATTTTGGGAGAGCGTGTCATCCCGACTTATAAAATAAAACAGTTTCTCTACATACAGTATGTCTATTTCTCACAAATATATCAGTGTTCCAACACTTACGGACCCCACGTCCTGCATATGCATAAGAATAGTCCCCCTGGACTATCTTTTTATTGGTACCAGACCAACCATGGCGCTCTTGGCCATTTCTCTCTTTAATGTTACCCGAGATATTAAACCTTTTTTTAGAAGAGCGAGTCAGATTCTTAAGGCAGGAGAAGCAGAACATTCTCACAACACAATCAAATTCAAGTGTTATGAAATTGCCAGCGTTCCTAAAAACATCTCTACAATAACGTTCCCAATAACACAAAATAATAAAAATAACCTTCACAACCACACAGCGGACTTACCTAAAATCTCAGGATGACGTCAACCATTCTCGGGCACTCCAATTCACAGACTTTCGACAACAACTCAGCAACAATAATTTGGGATTTTGTAAGTGGATCCCTTAACCTCTAAAATTTTAGATAGAGTCGCTGATTGCGCCGTTGTTCTGGAACAGGAGTTTCCATCGAAGGTCTATTGTCATCCGGGTCAACGGCACCAAATTGTTGAAGAATATTATCAAACCAGTTCAGAAGTCCGCTTTGTGATTTTTTTATGAGGTTTTATTGAGCCGGCGGTGAGCACGTCTGCACAGACCAGAGGTCTGGTAGAAATGCTGACCTCGAGTGACGTTGTAATCAGATTTTTATACAAGAAGTTTCAGGAATACCAGCCCAGTGAGAGAGGTGGGACTTTTAGCTTTAGGACCACCCCTGAGGGATCAGGAAGTCCGTATATGTTCTTTGTCTCTGTGGGGGCTGGAAGTCTCGGCAGGGATGCAGAACGCCGGACCTTGCGTGACAATGTCCCGGCAGGGGTCCCCAGGAACTGGAACCCGCATGTCTATGAGCATAAGGGGGGCTTGAGCAATCTGCAAGGCGTCGTTGTGTCCCTGCAGGGGGGCCAAATGGTCAAAATGCTTCATCACCGGAAATGCTCCAAACCTGCAGGGGGCGCTCTCGGCGTAACAGAGACCGAACAGCCGACTGAACCACAGTGTTTACATCCATGGTTTAAACATACAGCGGGAACGCTAATGTGATGTTTATATCACTGTACAACGCTGCACATTACGACACGTTTCTTTATTATATTTTACACCAGACGATACAAGGCTGCACATAATATTAATAGGATAAGATCATGATTAGAGATTGACATAAAGCACCAGTTAACGTTACAGCACTCCCGGTTGTAGTGACCGGTTATGAAGAGTTTTTCTTTTGAAGAGGGTTTCTTGTTTTATATCGTTTTGTGCTTTGCATCGTTTCTATTTACATCATATTTTACGTTTGATGATGCTGCATTTGTCTTTGTTTTTTGCAGCACGTTTTTTCATTTGCACCACGTTCCTCTTTTTGTACCTGGTTTTGACTTTGTGAGTTTGAATCGTTTCTGTACTTGAAGCCGTTTTCCTTAACTGAGACGCGTTAGGCCGTTGCAGTGCGTTTGGCCCTCGTCGGCCACCGTCCAGAACTCATGAGTGACGTTCAGAAGCTTCCTGCAGCCGTTGTTGTCCTGGTTCTGGAGGAACGGAGACAAACGCTCGTTGATAAACTGGTCTCCACGCCAGAACCAGCACCACGCAGGTTTTCCCATCAGCCTTTAACACGTGTGGCGTCTGAGGAGGGAGGAGCAGCAGAGGCTGCAGAGAGCAGCAGGAGGAAAGAAGCAACAGGAAGTAACATTAGTCTGTCAATCAACACCACTCTGATCAACCCAACCTTTATTCCATGAAAATACATGTTATCTGTAATAAGTAGATACAGTTGTGATCCAGTGAAAGGACCAGCAGCTCTTCCTGCTGCTGCTCCCTCAGACAGTCCACACCAGATCCTGGAGCAGAAGATGTTCAGCATCGTTATGTCAGATATCACATCTCACAATCAACAAGACCAAACTGCTGCTTTCCTTCATGAACATGCTCCAAACACTGTAAAAGAAGTCACATCTGTGACTCCGCCGAGCTAAAAGTAAGACGTATAATCAGCTGAGAGTCAAATGTAGTTTTCAACAACAAAGTACTTGGTTTACTTTCAGGAATATTGTTGAATAGTTTAATACTCTTATTACTATCAGTGGGATGATGCAGGTCCTGTATGGAGTTCTCCAGAACCTCTTCTCCTCGTACAATCACTTCTGTTTGATTGGGATGAGTCTGTCATTTGTGTTTCATCCATTATTAACAGAAATATGATGAAATAATGATAATAATTCTGATAGAAATACCAAAACATTGATGAATGTTGAATTTGACGGCAGCAACAGAACCAGTAAAAGTCCAATCCTGCATTCCCAAGTCCATACAGTCTCCATGATCCCTGATAGTAATCAGAGTACTCACCACTACTCTATAATACTTTGTTACCACATTCCTGTAAGTAAACGTAGTACTTTGTTGGCTGTCGTTAAGAATGATCATCTGATCAAAGAGACGACCCGGTATCTCCGTCCTGCGTTTAATGTGGAAGCTTCAAGAATCCTGACAGACGTGTTTCTGAACTGTGGAGTTTCTGAGTGAACGTGAGGGAAGATCCTGGAAACGCCAGGCAGAAAGAACCGGGCCAGGATTTGGACCAGGAACCTTGTGACTGTGAAGCTCCAGTGTTGCCCACCACCCCCCCCTGAACGGAGGAGGAGAAAACACTCATCTAGATGTTTATCTGTGTTTTATTCTTTCTCCAGGTGGGAGCGCTGCAGTTTGTCAGAGATCAGATGTGATGATCTGGTCTCAGCTCTGGAGTCCAACCCGTCTGATCTGGAACATCTGGACCTGAGTAAGAAGGAGCTGCAGGATTCAGATGTGAAGCAGCTGTGTGGTTTCCTGGGTGGTCCAGACTGCAGACTGGAGACTCTGAGGTTTGTTCTTTGACTGAAGTTGTAACAGTTGTGAGTTCTGCAGCCACAAACACCTGAGTTGCTCTGAACCATCCTGGTCTCTGGACTCATCTGCTCCTGACATCATTAGAAACCAGCTGAAGTGTCTGCAGGCTGCTTTCCTCTCCGTGGAGCACAAGTGTGCAGTACAGAGTGGTGAACGATGTTCCCTCAACAAAGACGTCTTCATTCCATCCCAACATGAACTGAACCTGAGCAGCAGAATGTTTGTTTGTGCAGAGATCGTGCAGCATCGTCTACAAACATCTTCATCTTCATCTGTCCAACATGTTTCATCTGATCCAAACACTGAGATTCTAACGTTTGTACCGACTGAGATATTCCAACACAACATGAGTTTGTATGGATGATCCACTGGTGGAGCTGCAGAGCTGCAGAGCTGAAGTCACTACGTCTTTATTGGAGCAGCAGCATGATGTCATGAATATTGATGAAGATCTTTTTCACTGGTTCTGTTGGAACCTGCACCCTCGAGGTTCAGCTCACATCTTTTATTCTTCATGCAGGTTGGAGGAATGCATGTTGTCAGGGATCAGCTGTTCTTCTCTGGTCTCAGTTCTGAAGTCCAACCCCTCCCACCTGAAACATCTGAACCTGAGCAGCAACATCCTGCAGGATTCAGGAGTGAAACATCTGTGTGGTTTCCTGGAGAGTCCAGACTGCAGACTGGAGACTCTGAGGTCAGACATGTTTTAGTTTTGTGTTCAGATCAATCTGATGTGAAAGTTGTGTTGACACTAACCTGCAGATCAGACTGATCTCCTGCTGATCCACACTGACCATCAGACTGATCTCCTGCTGATCCACACTGACCATCAGACTGATCTCCTGCTGATCCACACTGACCATCAGACTGATCTCCTGCTGATCCACACTGACCATCAGACTGATCTCCTGCTGATCCACACTGACCATCAGACTGATCTCCTGCTGATCCACACTGACCATCAGACTGATCTGGTTCTTTCATCATATTTTTCTGGATGTCTCATTATGGGACGTCCCGCTGCATTAACCTCATTGGCTGGTGAGACGTGTCCGTCCCCCGCAGGACCAGCTACCTTAGATGTCCCGTGTGGACGACACCACGTCCTTCAACCTCCTGTCCTCAAGTCTGACTGTCTTCAGTTAGTCCCGACTGGAACGTCCTCTCAATGTCCTCTCAATGTCCCCTCAGTGTCCCCTCAATGTCCTCTCAATGTCCTCTCAATGTCCCCTCAATGTCCCCTCAATGTCCTCTCAATGTCCCCTCAATGTCCCCTCAATGTCCTCTCAATGTCCCCTCAATGTCCTCTCAATGTCCCCTCAATGTCCTCTCAATGTCCCCTCAATGTCCCCTCAATGTCCCCTCAATGTCCCCTCAATGTCCTCTCAATGTCCTCTCAATGTCCCCTCAATGTCCTCTCAATGTCCCCTCAATGTCCCCTCAATGTCCTCTCAATGTCCTCTCAATGTCCCCTCAATGTCCCCTCAATGTCCTCTCAATGTCCTCTCAATGTCCTCTCAATGTCCCCTCAATGTCCTCTCAATGTCCTCTCAATGTCCTCTCAATGTCCCCTCAATGTCCTCTCAATGTCCCCTCAATGTCCCCTCAATGTCCTCTCAATGTCCTCTCAATGTCCCCTCAATGTCCTCTCAATGTCCTCTCAATGTCCCCTCAATGTCCTCTCAATGTCCCCTCAATGTCCTCTCAATGTCCTCTCAATGTCCTCTCAATGTCCCCTCAATGTCCTCTCAATGTCCTCTCAATGTCCCCTCAATGTCCCCTCAATGTCCTCTCAATGTCCTCTCAATGTCCTCTCAATGTCCCCTCAATGTCCTCTCAATGTCCCCTCAATGTCCTCTCAATGTCCCCTCAATGTCCTCTCAATGTCCTCTCAATGTCCCCTCAATGTCCCCTCAATGTCCCCTCAATGTCCTCTCAATGTCCTCTCAATGTCCTCTCAATGTCCCCTCAATGTCCCCTCAATGTCCTCTCAATGTCCTCTCAATGTCCTCTCAATGTCCCCTCAATGTCCTCTCAATGTCCCCTCAATGTCCTCTCAATGTCCCCTCAATGTCCCCTCAATGTCCTCTCAATGTCCTCTCAATGTCCCCTCAATGTCCCCTCAATGTCCTCTCAATGTCCTCTCAATGTCCTCTCAATGTCCCCTCAATGTCCTCTCAATGTCCCCTCAATGTCCTCTCAATGTCCCCTCAATGTCCTCTCAATGTCCTCTCAATGTCCCCTCAATGTCCCCTCAATGTCCTCTCAATGTCCTCTCAATGTCCTCTCAATGTCCTCTCAATGTCCCCTCAATGTCCTCTCAATGTCCCCTCAATGTCCTCTCAATGTCCTCTCAATGTCCCCTCAATGTCCCCTCAATGTCCTCTCAATGTCCCCTCAATGTCCTCTCAATGTCCCCTCAATGTCCTCTCAATGTCCTCTCAATGTCCCCTCAATGTCCCCTCCCTGCTCACAGCGTCCCTGGCGAGTCCCGTCCTCTCTGACCCTCACGGGGTCCGTCGTGTCCAGGAAGGTGGACACTACGGACGCAGGGACAGAGACAGAGACAGAGACCTGCAGGGACAGAGACCTGCTGCAGGGACAGAGACAGGGACAGGCACCTGCAGGGACAGGGACAGGGACCTGCAGGGACGGGGACAGGGACAGGGACAGAGAAGGAGAAGGGGGCAGGGACAGGGACCTGCTGCAGGGACAGAGACCTGCAGGGACAGAGACAGGGACAGGGACCTGCAGGGACAGGGACAGAGACCTGCAGGGACAGAACTCCGGTTCTCTGACTGATGTGAGAGACGTCTCACCAGAAAACTCTTCTTGCTCGGGGAGTGAGGACGGACGTGGTGTCGTCCACACGGGACATCTAAGGTCCTGCGGGGGACGGACACGTCTCACCAGCCAATGAGGTTAAAGCAGCGGGACGTCCCATAGTGAGACGTCTCACTCATATTACTCAGAGAACCGGGTTCTGGAAATAACCTAAAGTTTCTTCTTCTCTGGTGTCTTTGTTCAGGTTGAAGGACTGTGTGTTGTCAGAGATCAGCTGTTCTTCTCTGGTCTCAGCTCTGAAGTCCAACCCCTCCCACCTGAAACATCTGGACCTGAGTCAGAACTACATCCTGCGTGATTCAGGAGTGAAACATCTGTGTGGTTTCCTGGAGAGTCCAGACTGCAGACTGGAGACTCTGAGGTCAGACATGTTTTAGTTTTGTGTTCAGATGAATGTGATGATAAAGTTGTGTTGACACTAACCTGCAGATCAGACTGATCTCCTGCTGATCCACACTGACCATCAGACTGATCTCCTGCTGATCCACACTGACCATCAGACTGATCTCCTGCTGATCCACACTGACCATCAGACTGATCTCCTGCTGATCCACACTGACCATCAGACTGATCTCCTGCTGATCCACACTGACCATCAGACTGATCTGGTTCTTCTCTGGTGTCTTTGTTCAGGTTGAAGTGGTGCTGGTTGTCAGGTATCAGCTGTTCTTCTCTGGTCTCAGCTCTGAAGTCCAACCCCTCCCACCTGAAACATCTGGACCTGAGGAAGAACGTCCTGGATGCTGCAGGTGTGCAGCAGCTGTCTGCTCTGCTGCAGAGTCCACACTACCAGCTGCAGACTCTCAGGTGAGTGGAGGTTGGAGTCGGTCCTGCTGCTTCCAGCAGTTTTCTACTAAAACCAGTGTCTATCAAAGATCCAGTGTTTCCAGTGAAGCTGCAGCTTCTCAGCGGCTGCTTTCCCCAGTAAAGCTGTGAGAGGAGGATGATGACAGGCTGCAGGATCAGAGGATCCAGATGTGTGTTGTAGACCAGTGCTGGTGTTCACGTGTCCACAAATAAAGGAGTATTCCAGCTGACGGCCTTCCAGGATGTTCAGACACACAGCTGCTCCACTGCAGCTCTGAACTGTGAAGGAACCCAGAATGGAAAATCCACCAAGAACCTCGTCCATGTGGCCGTTTCACACGGAACACAAACAGGAACAAACAAGAATGGAATTAAGTTTTTCAACCAATAATATAATAAGTTAACACATTATTGGTCTAGTACAGGGGTCGGCAACCCGCGGCTCTAGAGCTGCATGTGGCTCTTTAGCGCCGCCCTAGTGGCTCCTGGAGCTTTTTCAGAAATGTTTCACCTTTTATTTTTTTTCCTTTTTTTTCCTTTTTTTCTTCTTTTTTCCTTTTTTTCTCTTTTTTCCTTTTTTTCCTTATTTTCTTCTTTTTTCCTTTTTTTTCTTCTTTTTTCCTTTTTTTTTGTTTTTTTTTCTTCTTTTTTTCTCTTTTCTTCTCCCTTTTTCCTTTCCTTTTTAATTTGGACTTTTTTCTTGACATTTCGACTTTTTCACGAAATTTTGACTTTTATTCTCGACATTTTGAATTTTTTCTCGACATTTTGACTTTTTCCTCAACATTTCCACTTTTTTCTCAACATTTCCACTTTTTCTCAATATTTTGACTTTTTTCTCGACATTTCCACTTTTTTCTCGACATTTCCACTTTTTTCTGGAAGTGCATAATGAATAAATAAATCTCCCCCAGTTCTAACTAATATAGAAACATGCAGCATGTGTTTCTTCATTCTAATTCTGATACAAGACTTTTCATTTTTTGCGGCTCCAGACATATTAGTTTTTGTGTTTTTGGTCCAATACGGATCTAAAACATTTTGGGTTGCCGACCGCTGGTCTAGTAGAAGAAATCAAGTATTTTAAAATCTAATAACTGCAGTGATAATATAATAATATACAAACAGGACTGTATTTTTCATAAAAATGAAATGTTTGTGCAGTTATTTCATCATAAAGAGGTTCAGTTGATGGAATAGTCGTCGTATTGGTTCATCCAGGTTACGAACTCTGCAGAACTCTCCTTGTTTATGAGCATAAATATGTAAACTTATCATTTCATGTGAGTCTCTGAACAAGGGAAGTCAAGACAAAACTGAAACACGAGGACACGGAGTTTCAAAATAAAACAGGAACCTAAACACCAAAACTGGGACATGAACTCCAAACCGGGACAGAACTGAGGGGAGAACATCAACATTAAATGGACCTGACTTCCTCCAATAAATGTCCTTAACGTCAAACTGTCCAAAAGCTCCGTGACTGAGAAGAATCCAGGCTTTCATCCATCAGCCGTCCTGGACCAATAAGTGTTTCATTACCAGCTGAGATCTCTGTGGTCCAGCAGCCTCGTAGAGATTCAGAAAAGTAGAACAGTCTTCCTGGTCCAGTTCTGGGTTCTCTGCTAGTTCTTCTCTCATCCAGACGTCTGGGGTTGAATGGTGCCCACAGTTCCCAGAATGACAGAGAGACTTGACTGAATGTTCCAAGTACTGACTGATGTTGTTCAGGAGGAGATTCAGTCATTCTTGATCAGATCTCTGGAGGAAGGTGTTGAACTCCAGGCTGGTTTCCAGCATCCTCAACCATGGCAGCTAAAGCGTTGGCTCTGGATTGAACATGAGCTTCAGGAAGAAACCCAGGTTCCTCATCAGGAAGGACGGGTTTGATACCAGACCCAGAAGCAGCTTCAGCATCAGACAGAGCAGCCAGTTCAGTGTGAGCAGAGGTGCATGCTGGGACGCTGCACGCACCTCTGCTCACTCATCATTATTTACCTGCTCACATTCATTAGAGCCACCATGGTTTTACATGTCAGTTTCCATAAACTCTCATACTTTTACAGTCTTGTTGTGATTTCAGGTGTAACTTTAAAATGATTTCCAGATGTTGTGAGTTTAGTGTCAAATAAAACAACAGTCTCATCTGTTTTTATCTGCAGCCTAGACTGAACCAAACAGACGACGGTGGAGCAGGTGGACTCTTCCCAGAGGAGACGTCCTCCTATAATCTCTCAACACCAGTAAAGGTTGGTGAAGCTTGTGTCTCCACCAACCTCCACCTCTCCCCTCATCAAACACCCTGGTCTGCTCCCACCGCACCTTCCTGCTCTCAGACTAACATTCCTTCTGTCCCTGCTCCTAAATCTGCTGAAAGCAGCAGTGAAGAGACACAACAGCGTGAAGAAGAAGACTCCAACCTGGGAGAAGGATGTGAGCCTTTTATCAGAATGAAGGCGATCCCAGCGAGCAACGCTCCGCCTTCCTCTGGTCCTCTAAAACTCTCCACCACAGGTTCCTGTGAGAGGAAGGAAAAGTCCTGCAGCAGGTCCCGTTCAAGCAGCTTTCCCTCGCCCACTCATCAACCTTCTGCAGAAAGCAGAGCCCTAAAAAGATGTGGAAGTTTCCCTGCCGGGAACCTGAGCAGCAGCTTTGAGGAGTTCCCACCTGCCTGCACTGACTGTGTTTCCAGCATCAATAACCTTTTAAAACCTGAATATCAGCAATAACCCGGTTACACGGCCATGTAAACACCAATAACCCCTTTGAATAACCAGAATATGCTCATATTCTGGTTTTTAAAAACCCCAATATGAGCCCTGGGTTACTCCTTTTAAAACTGAATATTGGGTCATGTAAACGTAACGGAATATCCCCATCAAACGGAACAGGAATGTGTTTTCTGCTCATGCTCTGTTCACAAGGAATCCTGGTCTTTTGAGGTCAGGAAGTTCTTCTAAACACGGAGAAACAAGACCAGGAGGAGACTAATCACTTCATAAATGGAATGAAGGATATGAACATTTCTGCATTTGTAGACGGTAGAAAGTACCGGGATAGAAGATTTACTAAAAGTTGCTGAAGCAGCATTTGTTTTGGATTTGGATCCAGGAAGAAGAAGCAGAAATGACGGGAATTGTGTCATCACGTTCTCCGTGCGTCGCTGGTTTGATCCAGATAAATGATGAATCACCATGTAAACGGAATATTCCCAATGTTTCAGGAACCGGAATATTAGCAATAACCTGAATTTGGACTGATGTAAACGTAGTCCATGATGTCGTCCAGTTCATCAGGACTCAGAAGAAAACACAAACTCATGTTGTCATCCACGTTGGGAAGAGAAAAAAATAATAATAAAAGTTAAAAAAAAATATAGTGACATAACAAAAAAGTAGTAGTAGTAGTGCAATGAATGTAAACTTAAATAAGAAAATAAAATGAAAAGGAAATGGGTTATCTAGAGATTAATAATTAGTTCTTAGATCAATGATTAGCAATTCCAGTAATAATCACAAGTTAAACTAGTAAATACTTGAGAGGGAATGTTGTCATATATCACCCCAGAGTTATATACCAATGTATTAGTAATTATTCTGTTACTATTCTTAGGGATAGAAAAACAAAGACATCAGCTCAGTCCTTTGGAAATACTCTCACATTTTCTAAATAAGTAATAAATGGTTTCCAGCTGGAGAAGAACTTTCTAATGAACCCCTAATTGTAAACTTTATTTATTCCAATTTGAATAAATCCATAATATCAATTGCTGCCCTTTTGAACTGTATTTTAGACATGAAGTCATGGATGGCAGCAAACTTCCTACAGCTCAACCAGGACAAACGGAGGTTTTACTCATCGGTCCTGAAGGCCAGAGAGAGAAACTTTTACCAAAGTTACAGGATTTAAATCCTCAAAATCACTTACAAATCTGGGCCTGATTTTTGACTCTGAGCTCACTTTTATTCCACATATCAAAAACAGAACAAAGATGGGAGAATTAACTTCTTTGTAATATTTCTTCTGTTGATTGGGAACAAATGTGTAAAAACATTTATGAAACAACTAATTCAAATTATTGGAAGGAGTTTGCGTGGAAGATTTTAATTAGATATTTTAGGACACCCCAAATTTAAAGTAAGTACAAATGTGATCTAAATCCAAATTGTTGTAGAAAATGCAGGAGCAGATAAAACACCACAGTCGTGTATTCTGGTCTTGTTTAGTTAGAAGTGAATTTAGTGAAAACTCTGTCAGAGAATTGGAGAATATTTTTTGTGTTTCTTTTGATAAAAATCCACTGGTGTTATTACTTGGAAAAACACCAGAAGAAATGAAGAGGAAAGAAACTCACTTGTTTTTAGTTTTAAGAGCAGCTTTAATGAAACAAATGACAAGAAATTGGTTAAAGGATGATCATTTAATTAATTCTAAATGGAAGGATCTTCTAAATGACAAATATGGAATGGAAAAAATAACAATGAGACGTAGAAATCCAGTTTATATTTTTGAATAAAGATGTAAAAGATGGGTGAGTTAACAACAAACAACAGCCTAATGAACATAACATGATTTAGTGTTTGTTTTGTCTCTGAATACGTCTGTACTTCTGTCCATGTAGTGAATATAAGGATCCTCGGAATGAAATCTGATACGGATCCACAAAATGATTTATATGTAATGTTTTTAATTTAGTTTGATGGTTTTTTGTGTGTGTTTTGTTGTTTATTTTATTCTGTTGTCCTTTTATTTTTTTAAAAATGCAAATAAAAACAAGCATAACAAAGATATGTTTTTAGCATCTTAAGAACAGCCAGAGTGGCCCGTTTCTCTCTCAGGCCAGTACGGAGCTGCTAATGCTTTTATCTCTTGTGCCAGCTGGCCGTCATACATACCTAGTGATGAAAAGAAAACCAGGAAAAAACAAAGGTGTCTCTTAGTTTCAGGATGGCACATTTTAAAGTTCATACAAGGTTGTATTTTTATAAAAAATGAACACATTTCTGTTAAAAAGACAACAAAGGACAAATCCAGCCATAGGTAATCAACAATAACAATCCTTTGTCCATATCAAGGATAAAAGGAATTGAACTGTAATTTATGAGTAAGTCTTTTTACAAACGTTTCTCTCCCCAGTTCAATGAACTCTCCAGAGGAAAAATCTGTTTCTCATTCAAACCTGAAATACTAACAGGAAAATACGAGCTCTATTCCAAAGAGACATTATGTTACTGCTTATTGGAATCAGTTTATTAAAAATATTAACTGGAAGAAAGTGTGGATGGTCCCTCATAAATGTTTAATTGTTAACAAGGTTAAGGAGTTTTCCTTCAAAATGATCCATAAGTTTTACCCGGTCAGTCATTATATGCAGAAATAAAAAAAAACAACATTAATACAAACTGCTCATTTTGTGACGTTTATCCAGAAACTGTTTTACATGTTTTGGTTTTGTTCTTACACTAAAACATTTTGGTCAGAACTCGGTAGATTATTATTGATCATCTCACCCAAGATTTCTCTTTGTTTTGGGAAAATGTTGTGTTTGGTTTCCTGTTATGTCCTAGAGAAGAAGAAACATGTTACTTTTTAATGAATCTATTTTTAATTCTGGCAATAATGTTTATACATAAAAGTAAATTCATTAACAAAAACCCTTGTTTTGTTGTGTTTCAGAAGGAAATGTAAATGTATTTTAAATCACTTATTGATTGTTCTAATCAAAAGGCGATTAAGACGGTGAATATTTAGTTTGTCTATAATCCACTGTAACCCCTGGCTCTTCTGTTCTCTGTTCCACCTGTTTACTGTTCACTGGACGTTCACATCTTTACACTGGATATTGTAATCTTTGTCAATAAAGATTTATTTAAATAAAACATGTCCGTCCTCGATTCTTCTCTAATTTAGGTTTCATGATCTGTTTTATGTTTCATATCTTGTGTCTTGTCAATATTGTCTTATATATTGTTTTATTGCAGTTTTGCACTTTTGTTAATTACAGAACTATTCATAAATTACCGACCGAAATTACATTAATTAATGACAGAAGACGGATGGAGATTGTTTTTGCACTAATTTCTCCTCGAAACAGACTAGTTTTGCCTTTTTAACTGTTTATTGTGGATTTATTTTGAAAGGAATAAAAGGAAGTACTTTTGTCATTTAAACCTTCTAACTTTACACTGACTGCAGTTACCTTGTATAACCGCTAGAGGGCGAACTGTTGCAATCCTTTATTGAAAAAACACCATAGAACTCGGTTTATTACATAATATATACTATAAAAATAAACTATTATACTATAACTTTATTATACTATAACCGGAACTGTCACCTCGAGGAAAACCCTTAACAAAGAGAAAAAAGAGACTCCTTTAACCGTGAAACTGTGCTTTTGTGTTGCTTCTCACAGCAGGTTTGGGTTTTTTTCTTAATTCTTTTATTTGTGTCAAAGGTTCATTCTAAAACAAACATGGTAAATCTACATTCCATACAAATACATTTGTAATTGAAACGAGGTTGATAAAGGGAACAGTAGATTGGACACTGTATGTTCATTCGTTTTTATTTATTTCAACATGTATAAAAAAAAGAAGAAAAGATAAGAAAACAAATACAGGTGGACATTCCAAGACATAAAGAAAAATGTAATACATGACATTTAAGTAAAATAATACAGCAAAGTCCATCATACAAGGGGTAAGTAAGGATATCAGTCTTCTAAATCAGTGGGAAAATGTCTTAACACTTCATACATTTTTTGTGCTTTTGTTTCAGTTATTAGTTTTAAAGATTTTAAATATAATCCAAATTAATTTAAATCACAGCCGGTATGTTAAACATGTCCGGTCCTCGATTCTTCTCTATTTTAGGTTTCATGATCTGTTTTATGTTTCATATCTTGTGTCTTGTCAATATTGTCTTTCATTGCAGTTTTGCACTTTGGTCCGCTGTTTTTGTTTAAAGTGATAAAAAATAAAGTAAATAAGTAGCTTTTTTTTTTATTCTTCTGCAGAAAGTTTGATGACTGTTGTTGCGATGATGAGAACAGACCGCCCTCTGGTGGTGACACTAGAAACTACCGTTTTCTTCCACTTAACGACATTTTCGTCTGTAATTCATTTCAATTACAGAACTATTCATAGATTACCGACTGTAATTACATTAATTAATGACAGAAGACGGATGAAGATTGTTCTTTCACCAATTTCTCCTCGAAACAGACTAGTTTTGCCTTTTTAACTGTTTATTGTGGATTTATTTTGAAAGGAATAACAGGAAGTACTATTGTCATTTAAACCTTCTAACTTTACACTGACTGCAGTTACCTTGTATAACCGCTAGAGGGCGAACTGTTGCAATCCTTTATTGAAAAAACACCATAGAACTCGGTTTATTACATAATATATACTATAAAAATAAACTATATTATACTATAACTTTATTATACTATGACCGGAACTGTCACCTCGAGGAAAACCCTTAAAAAAGAGAAAAAAGAGACTCCTTTAACCGTGAAACTGTGGTTTTGTGTTGCTTCTCACAGCAGGTTTGGGTTTTTTTCTTAATTCTTTTATTTTATTCCTTTCAAAATAAATCCACAATAAACAGTTAAAAAGGCAAAACGAGTCTGATTCGAGGAGAAATTAGTGCAAAAACAATCTTCATCCGTCTTCTGTCATTAATTAATGTAATTACAGTCGATAATTTATGAATAGTTCTGTAATTAAAATGAATTACAGACGATAATGTCGTTAAATGGAACAAAACTGTAGTTCCTAGTGTCACCACCAGAGGGCGGTCGTAACACCGTAACACCAGTCATGAAACTGTAGAAAAATAAAGAAAAGCTACAAATGTTTTTTATTTTGTTGTATTTCATTTTATTTGTGTTGTTATTAATACTGCTGCCTCAGTAAAGTTGTAGATTGTATAACTGTATACACTTTATACAAAATAGTGTTGAAAAGCTGAACGCAGGTGGCAGAAAACTAAACTACAGGTTCATTCTGACATTTATAAAGAGAGACTGAACATTTATAATATAACATAATATAATATTATATATATATATATATATATATATATATATATATATATATATATATATATATATATATATATATATATATATATATATATATATATATATATATATATATATATATATATATATATATATATATATATATATATGAGCATTTACAGCAGGAGTTCATGAAGTCATGTTTTTCTCAAAGGTTAAAATAAAATGATTAAAGGAGAAATATTATGACCGTTAAAAGTTTTCTACTCAGTCCCGTTGTTTTATAATCATCCTTAAGCACTATGTGGATGTTTTTTAATTCAAGATCTTTTTATTGAAATTTTCACAAAGTAAAAAAGGTGAAATGCTGCATGTCAATTACAAATATTTTGAGTAGGCATGGGCATGTTAATCATAGCATACACCAGTGTACAAAATATAAAAAACAATTAAACAGTATGAAAAAATATAAAATAGTAACAAAAACAAACTACAGACCAAACTAATCCCTCCCCTGTCACTGCCAGATTACTAATCACAATATGAGGTCACTCTAACATCAAAAGCCTGCACTAGGAATACAAAAGAAATATGAAGTATAGTTCACAGGGTCTGGAATGCTTCTAGAAAAGGTCCCCACACTTTCTGGAACTTATTTGATTGCTGAAGCGAGTATCTAATTTTCTCCAGTTTTAAGCAGGACATGATGTCTTCCAGCCATTGTGCACGAGTAGGAGGGAAGGGATCCTTCCACCTGAACAGAATTGCCCGACGAGCCAAAAGGGAGGCAAAAGACAAAGTGTGCCCCTGTGCAGTGGTTAACTTCCTTCCTCTCCCATGACCCCAAACAGGGCAGTCAGTGGGTTTGGTTCTAATCTGATTTTAAGCACCAGAGAGAGAGTATGAAATACTTCCATCCAGTACTTGTTTAGACATGGGCAGGACCAGTACATGTGGATGAGAGAGGCTTCTGCTACTTTACATCTTACACAGTATGGACTAATATCTGGGTACATGGAGGATAACTTTGCTTTGGAAATATGAGCCCTGTGTACCACTTTAAACTGAATTAAGCAGTGACGTGCGCACAGGGAGGTTGTATTAACCAGTTTAAGTATGGACTCCCAGGTATCCTCTGATAAGGGAAGCCCTAAGTCCTGCTCCCATGCTGCTTTGAGTTTATCTGTAGGGGCACTCCTAAGATCCAGCAACATGCCATAGAAAGACGAAATGAGCCCCTTTTTGAATGGGTCTGTGGCAAGAACTTTGTCAACTGTGGTCAAGCCTATCGATGCACCAGGGCTGGGTGTCTGGGAAAGAACAAAATGTCTAGCCTGAAGATACCTAAAGAAATGTGATTTTGGAAGGCTGAATTTACTACTTAACTGCTCAAAAGATGCCACGGTGCCATCTATGAACATATCTCTAAAACGAATCATACCCCTCCTGTGCCATTCCTGGAAGGTGGGGTCCTCAAGGGATGGTTTGAAAAAGTGATTTGATGCAATGGGGCTAAGAAGAGAGAAGCTGTGAAAGCCAAAAAACTTCCTAAATTGGGCCCAAATTCTAAGGGAATGTTTAACCACTGGGTTTTTGATTGATTTAAGTGAAGGAAGTGGAAGTGAGGAGCCGAGTAGGGCAGGAATTGACAGGTCATCAGTTGGATGTAACTCCATCGCCACCCAGTCAGGGCGGTCAGCGCCGTCGCAGTAGAAGGACCAGAATGCAAGGCAGCGCAGGTTAGCAGCCCAATAATAATAACGAAAGTTTGGGAGGGCCAGACCACCTGCAGACTTTATTTTTTGAAGGTGAGTCTTGTTCAAACGTGGCCGTTTACCCCGCCATAGGTATGAAGATATAACTGAGTCAAGGGACTGAAAAAAAGAACCAGGAATAAAGAGTGGTAAGGTCTGGAAAAGGTACAAACATTTAGGTAAAATGGTCATTTTAACTGAATTGATGCGACCCACGAGAGACATTGACAGGGGTGACCATTGTGTAAGGATTTGTTTGGTCTCATTTAACAATGAGATAAGATTCTCTTGGAGCAGGTCTTTGTGTTTCCTCGTCACAGATATGCCTAAATAGGAGAATTTGTCATTTACGATTTTAAAGGGAAAATTGGAAAGGTCTAAAGCATGCGATTCGAGATTGGTAGGGAAAAGCTCACTTTTGCTGAGATTCAGTTTATAGCCTGAGAGTTTCCCAAACTGACTGAGAAGTGACAGCGCAGGGGGTAATGAGGCCAGAGGGTGAGAGATGAAAAGCAAGAGGTCATCGGCATAAAGCGAGACCTTATGTTCCCTGCCACCTCTCCAGATACCGGACACATCCTCACAAGATCGGAGCGCTGTGGCAAGCGGCTCGATAGCCATGTCAAAAAGCATGGGACTAAGGGGGCACCCCTGACGGGTTCCACGATGCAGATTAAATGGTTTTGACCGTTGAGAGTTAGTACGAATTGAGGCTGTTGGGTACAAATAGAGAAGTTTAATCCACAGAGCAAAGTTCGGACCAAAACCAAACCTGTCCAGCACAGCAAAGAGATAATCTCATTCGACGCGGTCGAATGCTTTCTCCGCATCCAGAGAGACAACGCATTCAGGGATAGCCTCAGAGGCAGAGTAGATAATATTGAACAGTCGCCTTGTGTTGAAGTAAGACTGCCTACCTTTAATGAAGCCAGTTTGGTCTTCAGATATAATTGTGGGGAGGGCATTCTCCAGCCTATGGGCTAGGACTTTAGCTAAGACTTTAGCATCTGTGTTTAAGAGGGAGATGGGCCTGTAGGAGGCGCATTCAGTAGGATCCTTCCCTTTTTTAGCTATGAGGGTGATACAGGCCTCTGAAAAAGAAGGAGGGAGGGAACCGTGGCTGAAGGATTCTGAAAGAACTGTAGATAGCAATGGGGAAAGCAGAGTAGAAAATTTCTTTAGAAATTCCGCCGGGAAGCCATCAGGGCCAGGACATTTCAAATCAAATCAAATCAAATCAAACTTTATTTATATAGCACTTTTCATACAAATAATGAAACACAAAGTGCTTAACAGAAAAAAAAACAAGAAAAGCAAATAAACATAAAACTTATTAATGCTACCCCCCCCCCCCCCCCCCCCCCCCCTCCCCCTCCCCGCAGACAAAAGCACACTACAATTCGCCTAAATTACACACACAGACACGCACGCAGACACATGGTGTAGACATGGCTAGGCACATTTACCCTACTGCAGTGAAGAAATGGCTCGAGTTATCTCCATCAGGGATATCGGTTCTTCTAATGTCTTCCTTAGATCTGGTGAAAGACTGGGAATACTAAGACTATTTAAAAAGTCCGCAATCTCATCTCGATCAGTCTGAGATTCCGAGGTGTATAGCTGGGTATAAAAGTCCCTGAATGCTTCATTTATGAGTAAGTGATCTGTAGTTACATGGCCATTTGGTAATCGAATCTTAGAAATATTTTGTTTAGCCTTAGAGCCTTTAAGGTGGTTGGCTAATAATTTGTCAGATTTGTCTCCATAAACATAAAACCTGGTTTTACTTTTCAGAAGTGACTGTTCAATTGGGTGAGTGGTAAGCAGGTCAAATTTAGTTTTAAGTTCTAGCCGCTTTTTGTAAAGATCTGGGGATTTAGTCCGAGAATATTCTTCATCGACCTCTTTGATTTGGCGGGCAAGGTCTGATCGCTCCCTATAAGATTTTTGCCTCACCCTAGCAGTGTAGGATATAATCTGTCCCCGGAGATAAGCCTTGAGGGAATCCCAGACAGTTAGACTAGACATTCCTGGAGTCATATTCGTGGATAGGAAAAAGGCTATTTCCGTTTCCATTGATTTAACAAAATTTCTGTCCGACAGCAGAGTTGAATTGAATCGCCACTGTCTGTCTCTCTGAGGTAGGTCAGGAAGGGACATGGTTAGGACCACAGGAGCGTGGTCGGAAATGACAATGCTCTGATAAGCACAGGAATGAACCAGGGGAATCAGTTGATTATCAATAAAAAAATAATCAATCCTCGAGTATGTGTGGTGCACTTGTGAGAAAAAGGAGTATTCTCTGTCACATGGATGTAAAGAACGCCACACATCACAAACACCGTAGTCAGAAAGGAACGCCTGAATAAGACGGGCTGACTTACTTGCTGTGCCGGGGTTGGTAGAGGATCGGTCTAGGACTGGGTCGAGCCAGCAATTAAAATCACCACCCAGTATGAGAGAATATGTATTAAGGTCAGGGAGCAGTGAAAACAGTCGTTCAAAAAAGACTGCATCATCTGAATTAGGGGCATAAACGTTCACAAGTACGACCAATGTATTGAATAATTTCCCAGAAACGATCACGTAGCGACCAAACTTGTCAGAAATCACATTGTGCTGCTCAAATGAAACATCCTGACTGATCAGAACTGAAACTCCTCGGGCCTTAGCTTGAAAGGAGGAGTGAAATCCCTGCCCTGACCACCTCGGGAACAGGCGGCTATTATCAGAACTGCGAATATGAGTTTCTTGTAGAAAGGCTATTTCTGTTTTAAGATGTTTTAGATGTGAGAAGACCCTTTTCCTTTTAACAGGGTGATTCAGACCCTTAACATTCCAGCTCACCAGCTTCAAGTATCTATTCATAATATCTAAGAAGAAAAATTAGGAGGTGAGCACAATGACCTAGGCAAAAAAAAAGAAAACGGAAAGGAGGTTGAATGTGACCCACATTAAGTAATGAGTTGAAAAGAGTTAATGCAAAGTTTCTGGCAGTGACATATCCCCCCGACCCACCCACCCCAACTAAGACAGCTGCTATAGAAAAATAAAAAAAAAGCAGCAAGCTCTTCAAAACAAACAAAGTGCAATAACGCATCTTCCTGTCCTACACACTAATAGCTTTTGCTCCCGTATCATGGGTATATACATATTAGCACCTTAAAACGTGTAGATATAAATAAAAAAAAAGAAATACCCTCTCAAATCTTGACCTGGAAGTCCCGATATGAGCCCAGAAATATTTGTACAAAAATATAAAATATAAAACCTCCGACTTAAGCAGCGTAAAAGTAAGGTTAACAGCTTACAATTATTACAAAACGTATAGATAAATCGGAAAAGCTTTTATTTTTTCGTTTTTTTTTTCTCTCCCTCTCCACCACCGAAAAGATTTCAGGCAAAAAAAAAGACTGAAAAACAGTTGTCGCGGGGGTACTCACCCTCCCCTCAGGAATAATATAATGACTCACGTAAAAAAAAAGAGAGAGAAAAAAAGTCAGTCAGTGAGCGCCAGTGAACCACACCGGGCTGCAGGCGGAGCCGTGACAGCCTCCAACAGTCCCGTTACGGCGGGTTTGAAGATTTGCTGTGACTCGTGATGAATTTGCGCGCCTCATCCACGGAGCCGATCCACTTCCTGGCCCCCCCGGACAGCGTGAGCCGGAGCCGGGCGGGGAAGAGCAGAGCCGGCCTCAGACCCAGCTGGTAGAGCTCCGACATGACTCCGCTGTATTCCGCTCGTTGGCTGGCAACGTCGGGGCTGTAATCCTCCACGATCCGGATCGGGTGGCCGTGATATTCCAGCCTCCCTCTCCGCCGCGCTTCCCTCACGAGGATATCCTTAGTCTGGAACCGGTGCAGGCGGAGGATGACCGGACGAGGTCTCTGTCCCGGGGCCGGCTTGGCGGCGAGGGAGCGGTGCGCTCTGTCTATTTCTGGCGGTGACGGCAGCGTATCATTCCCGAACACCTCACACAGCAGCTTGGAGAAGAAAGCCGTAGGAGACCCGCTCTCGGTCGACTCCGGTAAACCCAGGATACGGATGTTCTGTCTCCTGCTACGGCTTTCCAAATCTACGACCTTAGCCTTCAGCCGAGCATTATCATCCCGTAGAGTCGAGCAGATGCCTTTAAGGTCCGTAACTCGCTGGCTGAGGTCTTCTGTGGCGAGTTCAAGGGACGAAACACGTTGGCCATGGTCCTCGACCGCGAGCCGCGTTTGGTCGAGTTTGGAGTCGAGCTGACTGAAAGTATTTTTGAACTCGGCGGCCAGGGCAGCTCGGTGTTCCTCCAGCAACGTGGTAATGGCCGCCAGGGTTAAGACAGCGCCAGCATCGTCCTTTTTGCCCGACTTGCCGCTTTTCGAAGCCATCTCGGAGGTAAGTGGGCTCGTTCGAGACAAAAAAAAAAGAAAAACAACAACAGGGAATCCTTTTTAAAGGAAAAAGTTTGAAAGTTTGAGGGCTTGGTGGTTTAAAAAGTTTGGCACTCACGGGAGCACTCACGAAACACGTCTACTCCATCTGCTCACCAACCGGAAGCCCCCACTCTGTGGATGTTTGATTTAGTTTTATTAAGTATATCTAGTGTTTCAATGTTTTTTATCTTTCACTTTTTTAGCAGTAGGTCAGCGGAGAGACCAATCAGAGGAACAGGAACTCTGGTTAACAGCAGGTGACGCAGGTCTCTCTCTCTCTCTGTGTTCGTGACTCTGCCCCGCGGTAAGGAACATTTAGGGGTTTTTAGCATTGTTTTATTTTATTTCTAGAGGTTTTATGGTTAAGGGTAGCGTAGGGGTGCATGAATATGCACCCTGAGGTATTTGTATTTTAATGATTTTAATTGTGGGTCTCTCTGTTTGTAGGACTGAAACTTTCACTGTTTTAAAATATTGAGGTATGTAAAAGATGATTTAAACCTCACAACATGTCCTACAAACAACATTTTAACAGAGTTTTCTTTTACTTCTAGGCATAGCACTGACTGCTGTTTATTTTAGTTTAGTATTTTATGTTTTAGTTGTATTGGTTTTAACATTCTGTCTGTGTTCTAGTGTTGCTGCTGGCGGTGTCGTCTGTTCACCGTGTGGTCGAAGCCCTGGGAGTTCTTAGTGTGGTGTTTTCATTTGATGTTCATTTAACCCCCGGTGATTTGATGATTTAACCCCCGGTGATTTAACCCCCCGGTGATTTAACCCCCGGTGATTTAAACAGGAAAGTCGTCAATTTGAGGCAAAACAAACACTTTATTTCATACAGTTTATCATTTATTTACATCAGAGGAAGTTCAGAAGCTCTGGAGGCCCGAGCCTTCATCATCATCATCATCATCATCATCATCATCTTCATCATCATCACCATCATCACCATCATCACCTTCATCACAGTAAGTATCTAACAGAACAACATCTCCAGTTTCCGTCAGTCGTCCTGATCAGGTAGCCTGATGGCTACCTGATGATGGGGAAGTGACATCACTTCCTGTCAGACGGTGGTGACATCACTTCCTGTCAGATGGCGGTGACATCACTTCCTGTCAGACGGTGTTGTTCTTCATCAGCGCCTGCTCCCTGAACAGCTGCTTGAAGTGGAAGACGTGATCGTCACAGTGTTCCCCTGGAACACACAATAAATACACAATAAATACACACACGTGTTCGTCACAGTACAATACACACAATAAATCTATCTATCTATCTCTATATATATATCTCTCTATATATATATATATATATATATATATATATATATATATATCTCTATCTATAGTATAATACAAGCCTTTCACAGATTCTAGCTAAAACCCCTGAAAGAGAACGGTTTTGCACAGTTTCTTTCTTGTGCTACCACTCTGGTATTTGAGTGACTTTTGCAATGTGGTGCAGCCTAATTTTGAGAAACCGCCCCCTGACCTTTGACCCCTCACCTGGGGTGAAGGCGGGGCTCCCCCCCCCCCCCTGACCTTTGACCCCTCACCTGGGGTGAAGTCGGGGCTCCCCCCCCTGACCTTTGACCCCTCACCTGGGGTGAAGGCGGGGCTCCCCCTGACCTTTGACCCCTCACCTGGGGTGAAGGCGGGGCTCCCCCTGACCTTTGACCCCTCACCTGGGGTGAAGGCGGGGCTCCCCCCTGACCTTTGACCTCTCACCTGGGGTGAAGGCGGGGCTCCCCCTGACCTTTGACCCCTCACCTGGGGTGAAGGCGGGGCTCCCCCTGACCTTTGACCTCTCACCTGGGGTGAAGGCGGGGCTCCCCCCTGACCTTTGACCTCTCACCTGGGGTGAAGGCGGGGCTCCCCCTGACCTTTGACCTCTCACCTGGGGTGAAGGCGGGGCCCCCCCCCTGACCTTTGACCTCTCACCTGGGGTGAAGGCGGGGCTCCCCCCCCTGACCTTTGACCCCTCACCTGGGGTGAAGGCGGGGCTCCCCCTGACCTTTGACCCCTCACCTGGGGTGAAGGCGGGGCTCCCCCTGACCTTTGACCCCTCACCTGGGGTGAAGGCGGGGCTCCCCCCTGACCTTTGACCCTCACCTGGGGTGAAGGCGGGGCTCCCCCTGACCTTTGACCCCTCACCTGGGGTGAAGGCGGGGCTCCCCCTGACCTTTGACCTCTCACCTGGGGTGAAGGCGGGGCTCCCCCTGACCTTTGACCTCTCACCTGGGGTGAAGGCGGGGCTCCCCCCCTGACCTTTGACCTCTCACCTGGGGTGAAGGCGGGGCTCCCCCTGACCTTTGACCCCTCACCTGGGGTGAAGGCGGGGCTCCCCCCTGACCTTTGACCCTCACCTGGGGTGAAGGCGGGGCTCCCCCTGACCTTTGACCTCTCACCTGGGGTGAAGGCGGGGCTCCCCCTGACCTTTGACCCTCGCCTGGGGTGAAGGCGGGGCTCCCCCTGACCTTTGACCCTCACCTGGGGTGAAGGCGGGGCTCCCCCCCCTGACCTTTGACCCCTCACCTGGGGTGAAGGCGGGGCTCCCCCTGACCTTTGACCCCTCACCTGGGGGGAAGGCGGGGCTCCCCCCCCTGACCTTTGACCCCTCACCTGGGGTGAAGGCGGGGCTCCCCCTGACCTTTGACCCCTCACCTGGGGTGAAGGCGGGGCTCCCCCTGACCTTTGACCCCTCACCTGGGGTGAAGGCGGGGCTCCCCCTGACCTTTGACCCCTCACCTGGGGTGAAGGCGGGGCTCCCCCCCCTGACCTTTGACCCCTCACCTGGGGTGAAGGCGGGGCTCCCCCTGACCTTTGACCCCTCACCTGGGGTGAAGGCGGGGCTCCCCCTGACCTTTGACCCCTCACCTGGGGTGAAGGCGGGGCTCCCCCCCCCTGACCTTTGACCTCTCACCTGGGGTGAAGGCGGGGCTCCCCCTGACCTTTGACCTCTCACCTGGGGTGAAGGCGGGGCTCCCCCTGACCTTTGACCCCTCACCTGGGGTGAAGGCGGGGCTCCCCCTGACCTTTGACCCCTCACCTGGGGTGAAGGCGGGGCTCCCCCCCCTGACCTTTGACCCCTCACCTGGGGTGAAGGCGGGGCTCCCCCTGACCTTTGACCCCTCACCTGGGGTGAAGGCGGGGCTCCCCCTGACCTTTGACCTCTCACCTGGGGTGAAGGCGGGGCTCCCCCTGACCTTTGACCCTCACCTGGGGTGAAGGCGGGGCTCCCCCTGACCTTTGACCCTCACCTGGGGTGAAGGCGGGGCTCCCCCTGACCTTTGACCTCTCACCTGGGGTGAAGGCGGGGCCCCCCCCCTGACCTTTGACCCCTCACCTGGGGTGAAGGCGGGGCTCCCCCTGACCTTTGACCTCTCACCTGGGGTGAAGGCGGGGCTCCCCCCCCTGACCTTTGACCCCTCACCTGGGGTGAAGGCGGGGCTCCCCCCCCCTGACCTTTGACCCCTCACCTGGGGTGAAGGCGGGGCTCCCCCCCCCTGACCTTTGACCTCTCACCTGGGGTGAAGGCGGGGCTCCCCCTGACCTTTGACCCCTCACCTGGGGTGAAGGCGGGGCTCCCCCTGACCTTTGACCCTCACCTGGGGTGAAGGCGGGGCTCCCCCGGAGCCGCTGGTTCCTCTGCTGGAAGGATCTGAAGATGGTGTAGAACAACATCTGGTCCCCCGTCTGCCGGGCCGCGTCCAGGAACTTCCGGGCCGAGACGTTGTCGTGGCCGCCTGGGGAGACCGGGACCAGAACCAGTTAGAACCAGAACCAGTTAGAACCAGAACCAGTTAGAACCAGAACCAGTTAGGACCAGTTAGAACCAGAACCAGGACCAGTTAGACCCGGTTAAATCAGGGGTCGGCAACCCAAAATTTTTTAGATCCATATTGTACGGTGTCCACTAGGGCTGCAACGATTCGTCGACGTTGTCGACAAAAATCCATAATCAAAATTGTCGACAGTGAATCGGGTGTGTGACTATTTGTATAGAAATGATCTGTTTGAAGTCTTTCAGTCAGGGTTCAGAATGCATCATAGCACAGAGACAGCACTTGTTCGAGTCACGAATGACCTCCTTATGGCCTCAGATAAGGGATTAGTTTCCATACTGGTTCTACTGGACCTCAGTGCTGCTTTTGACACTATAGATCATGGCATTTTACTGCACAGGTTAGAGCATGTTGTTGGGATTAAAGGGACAGCTCTATGTTGGTTTAAATCATACCTATCTGACAGGTTCCAGTTTGTTCATGTACATGAGGTTTCTTCAGAACAGTCAAGGGTCTGTTATGGTGTTCCGCAGGGTTCAGTGCTAGGGCCAATCTTGTTCAGTTTATACATGCAGCCGTTGGGAAGTATAATCCAGAATCACGGCATACACTTTCATTGTTATGCTGATGATACGCAGCTCTACTTGTCTATGAAGCCGGATGAAACAGAACCGTTAGTTAAACTTCAGGCATGTCTTAGGGACATCAAGGACTGGATGTCCAGAAATTTCCTGCTTCTAAATTCAGATAAAACAGAGGTTATCATTCTTGGTCCAGAGCATCTTAGGATGGGACTAGATGGTGTTGCGATGGCTTCCAGTGCAACTGTGAGAAACCTTGGTGTTATTTTCGATCAGGATTTGTCGTTTAAACCATATGTTAATCAGGTTTGTAAAATAGCCTTTTTCCATCTCCGTAATATTGCAAAGATTAGGAAAATCCTCTCGCAGAGTGATGCAGAAAAACTAGTTCATGCGTTTGTATCTTCTAGACTAGATTACTGTAATGTGTTGTTAGCAGGATGTCCAAGTAATTTGCTGAATAGGCTCCAGCTGATCCAAAATGCAGCAGCACGAGTACTGACAGGAATTAGCAGGAGAGACCACGTCTCTCCAGTGTTAGCGTCGCTCCATTGGTTACCCGTAAAATTCAGAATCCAATTTAAAATTTTATTACTTGCGTATAAAGCCCAAAACGGCTTAGCTCCGCATTATTTGCAAGACCTGATAGTGCCTTATGTTCCTGGCCGAGCTCTCCGCTCCCAGGGTGCAGGTTTACTCGTAGTTCCTAGAGTATCTATATGTAGATTTGGAGGGCGGGCGTTCTGCTATCAGGCACCACTACTATGGAACCAACTTCCAATCTGGGTTAAGGAGGCTGACACCACCTCCACCTTTAAAACTAAACTTAAAACCTTTCTGTTTAGTAAAGCCTATAGTTAGTGTTTAGTAAACCTCTAGCTGGTGTTGGTAAATCTCTAGGTAGTGTAAACTCTAGTGTGTTAGAGTCAGTAGTTACAGCTATAGAACAAGACTATAATAGTTAGTGTTTAGTAAAGCCTATAGTTAGTGTTTAGTAAACCTCTAGCTGGTGTTGGTAAATCTCTAGGTAGTGTAAACTTTAGTGTGTCAGAGTCGCTCCTGTAGTTTCTTGTGCTGGCCCCCCCCCCCTTCTCCTCCCTTTTCTCTCTTTTGTCCATGTTGCAGCATCCTTTGCCGGACACCGGAACCTGCAGGTGGTCGTGGGTGGCTTGTAGCTTGCATTACGGAGCACAAGTCTTTTCCTGACCCTGCACCCCAACCTGGGACTTGCTGATTGGGCCGGAGCTTCGGGAGCTGCGTGCCGGCCTGCGGTCCCCACCCCTGGTCATCCCGTTGCTGGCCCCCCCTTCTCCTCCCTTTTCTCTCTTTTGTCCTGCAGGTGGTCGTGGGTGGCTGTAGCTTGCATTACGGAGCACAAGTCTTTTCCTGACCCTGCACCCCAACCTGGGACTTGCTGATTGGGCCGGAGCTTCGGGAGCTGCGTGCCGGCCTGCGGTCCCCACCCCCGGTCATCCTGTTGCTGCTTCCACCTGCCTGCTGTGCTGTTGCCGTCCCTGACCCACCAGTCTGGCCCTCGGCAGGAGGGTCCCCCCTTATGATCCAGGTCCTGGTCCAGGTTTCTTCCCTCCTAAAGGGGAGTTTTTCCTTGCCACTGTTTGGCTTAAGGTTTTTCTCCCACTAGGGGAGTTTTTACCTGCCATTGTTTATGTAATAACTGCTCGGGGGTCATGTTCATGTTCTGGATCTCTGGAAAGCGTCTAGAGACAACTCTGTTGTATTAGACGCTATATAAATAAAATTGAATTGAATTAAAAAAAAAATTGAATGAATCCATTGTGGACAATTGTCTCCAGACGTGTTTTTTTAATGGAGTGAGACGTCTCACTTCAATACAATCTCTGCTGAGAGTCACGCATGCACGACTGCGTCTGAGCGCAGCTGCAGGTAATACAACTTTGATAAAAAATAAAATAAAAAGTTTGGGACGGACAAAGTATTAAATTAAGTCAGATATTTGGAGAAACTGCATTTAGTGTCTGTGGAGCATCTTGGAAGAGAGACGGACGGGACCGCAGTCGCTCAGAAACATTCTCTCCCTCCACAGCAATGGAATGGCCAAGCCATTCATTTGTTAAATTCATTAGTTTCATTCTAAACTTTGTTTATTTTACGTTATTTATTAGTATTATTTGAGCCACTCATAGCTACTCTCGTTGCTAAAACCTCAATCACATAATTGATGCAGCGCAAAAGGAGAAAAAAGGCTTGTGCGCTGATGACAGTGATGGATTTGCATCTAACTTTCAGTCAGGTTCCTATGAACTGTCAATTATCCATCAAACTCCACAATGATCATGTTAACATTAAATCAGATAGATATGTCTGGACTTTTCTCTTGCGGGACGGGAGAAGACACTAAAAAAAAGCATCTTTATTATTGTGCGCCGTGCGGGCATGAATTCATGAGTTTTGCGGGAGGGGCGGGAGTGGAACACATCTTGCGGGCGGTAATGGTCAGAAATGCAGCGGGAGCAGGATGAAGAAAACAGTCCCTGTACTGTTCTCTCTACGTGTTATGCTCTTGCGTGAACGTAGATTAAACAGCCAGCCAAACTCCTTATTCAGAAGCCAGGATGTGAGCGTCTTGCTCCTTTAATTTTCTTGTTACACATAAGTCAGCATTTCTGACTGCACTGAATTCGGTGTAAAACTATAAAAGAAAGACACAAAAAATGTCTTAATAACAGCATAACAGCCATAAAATATCAGTGTCTGTGTTTTAACTGCTTATTATTAACTCGACAGGTATTAGCTCAACAGCTAAAAAGTTAGCAGGTAAGTAAACACTACTGTAACACAAGCAGAACATATTCAACTGTTCCTTTCTACACAAAATGCTTTCGAAATATATTAACACATCTTATCACACCTGTAAACTATGTGTAACACTTACAACCATTGCTTTCTGAAGGATAACTGCATCATTGCGGCCGTGAGACAATGTAAACAAACAAGTTTTCTCCGTTTTTCTCACCGTACTACCTACTTCCGGTTCGGGAGATTTTCAAAATAAAGGCGCCGGAAATACATGTTAATGTAGAAAAACAGATAAACATCTCAACATCGTTTTTAGCGACTTTCAAACATATTAAAATACATTCAGGGCAGAACAGTCCCGCTATAGCAGGATGAGGCTCTAGTACCATCTTTCTTGTGTTTATTATCATTTGCCACATAATTAATGCAACCTCATACTAAATTTAAAAAAAAAAATACTAATTATCCGATTAGTCGACTAATCGTGTCAATAGTCGGTGACTAGTCGACTATTAAAATAGTCGTTAGTTGCAGCCCTAGTGTCCAAGACCCGCCATTGCTAAAAATAAAAGTAACAGAAACAACAGAAACAGAAACAAACGCTGCTGCAAATTAAAGAAACGCTTAGCAAATAAAATAAACGCTGCAAACAAATAGAAACGCAGCTGCAAATAAAAAACGCTGAAAATATAAAGAAACCCCGCTTCAAATAAAATAAAAAAGCCACAACGGAAGTGAATTACCTGGGGCTGTTTTTGCCGACGCACCGGTGTTTTGACGGGAGAGGTGTTGTTTTTTTTGTTGCTTTTATCATTAATAATAATGCCAAGAATAATCTAAAGCGTGGGTAACAATAGTTATTTGTATGAATGTGAAGTTGAAGCGTGTGTGGTGTTCAGGGAATTCTCCTCTCACGTAAAAAACACTGGTGCATCAGCAAAAATAGTCCCCGGTAATTCACTTCCGTTGTGGCTTTTTTATTTGCGTTGTTTTATTTTCAGCGGCGTTTCTTTTTATTTCAGCGTTTCTTTAATTTGCAGCGGCGTTTGTTTCTGTTTGCAGCGTTACTTTTATTTTTAGCAATGGCGGGTCTCGGCCTCTGTAATATTGGACCAAAAACACAAAAAACGAATATGTCTGGAGCTGCAAAAAATGAAAAGTGTTCTGTTGTGGCGGACACAATAACGGACCTCGCACCCATCAGGACTGTATGGAAGGGGGCGTGGTCACAAGCATTTATTTGGTTGCTTAGCAACGTGTTAGTTTACAGTTGTCAACCGTCAGTTCTTTTGGTCAGTTGGATTCTGCTGTCACGGAATAAAGACGTGTTTTACCAACCTCTGGAGTCGAGCCTCATCCTGCCACAGTACCTTATTTTCATATTATATTACTGTATAATTGTCATGGGACATTCAATCTACACACTTTATTCTCAGGTTTACATACTATATTATATTTATGATAGAGCTTACATCTGGTATTAAACAGGTTATTTTTGTAAAAATGATATATATTTATTTATACAAATTAGTGTATAGTATAAAAAGTAAATACAGACATATATTTATGTTTAGTTGTGGAAAGGGGGTGGGATTAAATACATTTATACTTCCTCCCACTCCTTTTCCAACATGTAACTGAAATATGTGTTTTGATGTGTTTTTTTTCTTTATGTGGTGGAATGTCCACCTGTATTTGTTTTCTTATCTTTTCTTCTTCTTTTTTTATACATGTTGAAATAAATAAAAAGGAACAAACATACAGTATCCAATCTACTGTTCCCTTTATCAACCTCGTTTCAATTACAAATGTATTTGTATGGAATGTAGATTTACCATGTTTGTTTTAGAATGAACCTTTGACACAAATAAAAGAATTAAGAAAAAAACCCAAACCTGCTGTGAGAAGCAACACAAAACCACAGTTTCACGGTTAAAGGAGTCTCTTTTTTCTCTTTTTTAAGGGTTTTCCTCGAGGTGACAGTTCCGGTTATAGTTTAATAAAGTTATAGTATAATATAGTTTATTTTTATAGTATATATTTATGTAATAAACCGAATTATATAGTGTTTTTTCAATAAAGGATTGCAAAAGTTCGCCCTCTAGCGGTTATACAAGGTAACTGCAGTCAGTGTAAAGTTAGAAGGTTTAAATGACAAAAGTACTTCCTGTTATTCCTTTCAAAATAAATCCACAATAAACAGTTAAAAAGTCAAAACGAGTTTCTTTCCAGGAGAAATTAGTGCAAAAACAATCTTCATCTGTCTTCTGTCATTAATTAATGTAATTACAGTCGGTAATTTATGAATAGTTCTGTAATTGAAATGAATTACAGACGAAAATGTCGTTAAGTGGAAGAAAACGGTAGTTTCTAGTGTCACCACCAGAGGGCGGTCTGTTCTCATCATCGCAACAACAGTCATCAAACTTTCTGCAGAAGAATAAAAAAAAAAACTACGGATTTACTTTATTTTTTAGCACTTTAAACAAAAACAGCGGACCAAAGTGCAAAACTGCAATAAAAGACAATATTGACAAGACACAAGACATGAAACATAAAACAGATCATGAAACCTAAAATAGAGAAGAATCGAGGACCGGACATGTTTAACATACCGGCTGTAATTTAAATTACTTTGGATTATATTTAAAATCTTTAAAACTAATAACTGAAACAAAAGCACAAAAAATGTATGAAGTGTTAAGACATTTTCCCACTGATTTAGAAGACTGATATCCTTACTTACCCCTTGTATGATGGACTTTGCTGTATTATTTTACTTAAATGTCATGTATTTAATTTATTTATTATTGTTTGTACCTTATTTTCATATTATATTACTGTATAATTGTCATGGGACATTCAATCTACACACTTTATTCTCAGGTTTACATACTATATTATATTTATGATAGAGCTTACATCTGGTATTAAACAGGTTATTTTTGTAAAAATGATATATATTTATTTATACAAATTAGTGTATAGTATAAAAAGTAAATACAGACATATCATTTATGTTTAGTTGTGGAAAGGGGGTGGGATTAAATACATTTATACTTCCTCCCACTCCTTTTCCAACATGTAACTGAAATATGTGTTTTGATGTGTTTTTTTTCTTTATGTGGTGGAATGTCCACCTGTATTTGTTTTCTTATCTTTTCTTCTTCTTTTTTTATACATGTTGAAATAAATAAAAAGGAACAAACATACAGTATCCAATCTACTGTTCCCTTTATCAACCTCGTTTCAATTACAAATGTATTTGTATGGAATGTAGATTTACCATGTTTGTTTTAGAATGAACCTTTGACACAAATAAAAGAATTAAGAAAAAAACCCAAACCTGCTGTGAGAAGCAACACAAAACCACAGTTTCACGGTTAAAGGAGTCTCTTTTTTCTCTTTTTAAGGGTTTTCCTCGAGGTGACAGTTCCGGTTATAGTTTAATAAAGTTATAGTATAATATAGTTTATTTTTATAGTATATATTATGTAATAAACCGAGTTCTATGGTGTTTTTTCAATAAAGGATTGCAACATTTCGCCCTCTAGCGGTTATACAAGGAAACTGCAGTCAGTGTAAAGTTAGAAGGTTTAAATGACAATAGTACTTCCTGTTATTCCTTTCAAAATAAATCCACAATAAACAGTTAAAAAGGCAAAACTAGTCTGTTTCGAGGATAAATTAGTGCAAAAACAATCTTCATCCGTCTTCTGTCATTAATTAATGTTATTACAGTCGGTAATTTATGAATAGTTCTGTAATTAAAATGAATTGCAGACGATAATGTCGTTAAATGGAACAAAACTGTAGTTTCTAGTGTCACCACCAGAGGGCGGTCGTAACACCGTAACACCAGTCATGAAACTGTAGAAAAATAAAGAAAAGCTACAAATGTTTTTTATTTTGTTGTATTCCATTTTATTTGTGTTGTTATTAATACTGCTGCCTCAGTAAAGTTGTAGATTGTATAACTGTATAAACTTTATACAAAATAGTGTTAAAAGCTATGTACTTACTTCATTTTTTAGCACTTTAAACAAAAACAGCGGACCAAAGTGCAAAACTGCAATAAAAGACAATATCGACAAGACACAAGATATGAAACATAAAACAGATCATGAAACCTAAAATAGAGAAGAATCGAGGACGGACATGTTTAACATACCGGCTGTGATTTAAATTAATGTGGATTATATTTAAAATATTTAAAACTAATAACTGAAACAAAAGCACAAAAAATGTATGAAGTGTTAAGACATTTTCCCACTGATTTAGAAGACTGATATCCTTACTTACCCCTTGTATGATGGACTTTGCTGTATTATTGTACTTAAATGTCATGTATTTAATCGATTTATTATTGTTTGTACCTTATTTTCATATTATATTACTGTATAATTGTCATGGGACATTCAATCTCTACACACTTTATTCTCAGGTTTACATACTATATTATATTTATGATAGAGCTTACATCTGGTATTAAACAGGTTATTTTTGTAAAAATGATATATATTTATTTATACAAATTAGTGTATAGTATAAAAAGTAAATACAGACATATATTTATGTTTAGTTGTGGAAAGGGGGTGGGATTAAATACATTTATACTTCCTCCCACTCCTTTTCCAACATGTAACTGAAATATGTGTTTTGATGTGTTTTTTTTCTTTATGTGGTGGAATGTCCACCTGTATTTGTTTTCTTATCTTTTCTTCTTCTTTTTTTATACATGTTGAAATAAATAAAAAGGAACAAACATACAGTATCCAATCTACTGTTCCCTTTATCAACCTCGTTTCAATTACAAATGTATTTGTATGGAATGTAGATTTACCATGTTTGTTTTAGAATGAACCTTTGACACAAATCAAAGAATTAAGAAAAAAACCCAAACCTGCTGTGAGAAGCAACACAAAACCACAGTTTCACGGTTAAAGGAGTCTCTTTTTTCTCTTTTTTAAGGGTTTTCCTCGAGGTGACAGTTCCGGTTATAGTATAATAAAGTTATAGTATAATATAGTTTATTTTTATAGTATATATTTATGTAATAAACCGAATTATATAGTGTTTTTTCAATAAAGGATTGCAAAAGTTCGCCCTCTAGCGGTTATACAAGGTAACTGCAGTCAGTGTAAAGTTAGAAGGTTTAAATGACAAAAGTACTTCCTGTTATTCCTTTCAAAATAAATCCACAATAAACAGTTAAAAAGTCAAAACGAGTTTCTTTCCAGGAGAAATTAGTGCAAAAACAATCTTCATCTGTCTTCTGTCATTAATTAATGTAATTACAGTCGGTAATTTATGAATAGTTCTGTAATTGAAATGAATTACAGACGAAAATGTCGTTAAGTGGAAGAAAACGGTAGTTTCTAGTGTCACCACCAGAGGGCGGTCTGTTCTCATCATCGCAACAACAGTCATCAAACTTTCTGCAGAAGAATAAAAAAAAAAACTACGGATTTACTTTATTTTTTAGCACTTTAAACAAAAACAGCGGACCAAAGTGCAAAACTGCAATAAAAGACAATATTGACAAGACACAAGACATGAAACATAAAACAGATCATGAAACCTAAAATAGAGAAGAATCGAGGACCGGACATGTTTAACATACCGGCTGTAATTTAAATTACTTTGGATTATATTTAAAATCTTTAAAACTACTAACTGAAACAAAAGCACAAAAAATGTATGAAGTGTTAAGACATTTTCCCACTGATTTAGAAGACTGATATCCTTACTTACCCCTTGTATGATGGACTTTGCTGTATTATTTTACTTAAATGTCATGTATTTAATTTATTTATTATTGTTTGTACCTTATTTTCATATTATATTACTGTATAATTGTCATGGGACATTCAATCTACACACTTTATTCTCAGGTTTACATACTATATTATATTTATGATAGAGCTTACATCTGGTATTAAACAGGTTATTTTTGTAAAAATGATATATATTTATTTATACAAATTAGTGTATAGTATAAAAAGTAAATACAGACATATCATTTATGTTTAGTTGTGGAAAGGGGGTGGGATTAAATACATTTATACTTCCTCCCACTCCTTTTCCAACATGTAACTGAAATATGTGTTTTGATGTGTTTTTTTTCTTTATGTGGTGGAATGTCCACCTGTATTTGTTTTCTTATCTTTTCTTCTTCTTTTTTTATACATGTTGAAATAAATAAAAAGGAACAAACATACAGTGTCCAATCTACTGTTCCCTTTATCAACCTCGTTTCAATTACAAATGTATTTGTATGGAATGTAGATTTACCATGTTTGTTTTAGAATGAACCTTTGACACAAATAAAAGAATTAAGAAAAAAACCCAAACCTGCTGTGAGAAGCAACACAAAACCACAGTTTCACGGTTAAAGGAGTCTCTTTTTTCTCTTTTTTAAGGGTTTTCCTCGAGGTGACAGTTCCGGTTATAGTATAATAAAGTTATAGTATAATATAGTTTATTTTTATAGTATATATTATGTAATAAACCGAGTTCTATGGTGTTTTTTCAATAAAGGATTGCAACAGTTCGCCCTCTAGCGGTTATACAAGGTAACTGCAGTCAGTGTAAAGTTAGAAGGTTTAAATGACAATAGTACTTCCTGTTATTCCTTTCAAAATAAATCCACAATAAACAGTTAAAAAGGCAAAACTAGTCTGTTTCGAGGATAAATTAGTGCAAAAACAATCTTCATCCGTCTTCTGTCATTAATTAATGTAATTACAGTCGGTAATTTATGAATAGTTCTGTAATTAAAATTACAGACGATAATGTCGTTAAATGGAACAAAACTGTAGTTTCTAGTGTCACCACCAGAGGGCGGTCGTAACACCGTAACACCAGTCATGAAACTGTAGAAAAATAAAGAAAAGCTACAAATGATTTTTATTTTGTTGTATTTCATTTTATTTGTGTTGTTATTAATACTGCTGCCTCAGTAAAGTTGTAGATTGTATAACTGTATAAACCTTGTACAAAATAGTGTTAAAAGCTATATATTTACTTTATTTTTTAGCACTTTAAACAAAAACAGCGGACCAAAGTGCAAAACTGCAATAAAAGACAATATTGACAAGACACAAGATATGAAACATAAAACAGATCATGAAACCTAAAATAGAGAAGAATCGAGGACCGGACATGTTTAACATACCGGCTGTGATTTAAATTAATTTGGATTATATTTAAAATCTTTAAAACTAATAACTGAAACAAAAGCACAAAAAATGTATGAAGTGTTAAGACATTTTCCCACTGATTTAGAAGACTGATATCCTTACTTACCCCTTGTATGATGGACTTTGCTGTATTATTTTACTTAAATGTCATGTATTTAATTTATTTATTATTGTTTGTACCTTATTTTCATATTATATTACTGTATAATTGTCATGGGACATTCAATCTCTACACACTTTATTCTCAGGTTTACATACTATATTATATTTATGATAGAGCTTACATCTGGTATTAAACAGGTTATTTTTGTAAAAATGATATATATTTATTTATACAAATTAGTGTATAGTATAAAAAGTAAATACAGACATATAATGTATGTTTAGTTGTGGAAAGGGGGTGGGATTAAATACATTTATACTTCCTCCCACTCCTTTTCCAACATGTAACTGAAATATGTGTTTTGATGTGTTTTTTTTCTTTATGTGGTGGAATGTCCACCTGTATTTGTTTTCTTATCTTTTCTTATTTATTTTTTTATACATGTTGTACTGTTACACCCAGTGTGACTCTTGTCATATACTGGGATTCACAGCCAGCCAAACTCTTCATGAGACTATGACCTCCAAGGAACAGGCAAAGTTGTGGTCGGACAGGTTTAATGTCACAAATTGTGAAACTGAAACACAAAGTACAGAAAAATACAAGTTAATGGCTGATACAAAACGATGTCAGTTAATAACGGACATGGCGGATCTAGTATTCATAGATCTAGGCAGAGCAGCGTCCGCGAACGGATCCGACCGTTATATTAACACATAACTAAATAAAAGTGTCAAACAGAACAGTTTACACTTGCACTCTAACAATGACAAATGTACTCACTTATATTGCCACTTCGAGGGTTAAAACAATCAGCTGGAGAAAAGTGCGCATCTGAACGCTGTCTGTGCGTTTCTCTTATTGTGGAGGAGAAGAAAACACTTCCGGTTACCTCGCTTCACGTAACTTAACCATTGCTCTATAATATTAACGAACTTAATGGACTCTGGGAAAATCCCGAAACAGATAAATAAAATAATAATAAATAAGCAAACTATGCCCTCTAGAGGCCTGAAAATGCTACTGCAAACGCAAGTTATAACAGTTCCAATACACATGTTGAAATAAATAAAAACGAACATACTGTAGCGATCAGGATGTATCAGAAGGATGAGGAAGCGTAAACCAGTTTAACAGATTTATTATCTGTCACAGAAATTGGTTACTGATGGCCGTAACCACGCCAAAACAACAAAAACGCTGCTGAGTTACTCAATCAGCTGTTCAACTCCGCTCAACAGCTGTTCAACTGACGCGCCTCCTAACGGGCGCCGCTCAGCCGCTCTACGCATGCGCACACTCACACTCACACTCACAACTCCCGTGCTTACCCCGCCCCTACCTGTTCTCTACCCACAGGCTTAACATTAAACAGAACATCTGAACATGACAACATTACTAACATAACTGAACATTACTGCAGGGTCGCTACATTACCCCCCCCTTACTAAGTCCCTCGCCCCGAGGGGTGGCATAAAAAGTCTCTGAGGTGGCCCGGGGCTCTTCTCATTCTCTGAGGCCGCCTTGGGGTGAACTCACGCGGCTGCACCTGCAGTCTGGGAACATCCTGCCTAAGAGCAGGGGGTGAGTTTGTGGGTGGGGGAGAGTGTGGGGAATCAGAGGGGGACACAGTCACTGAATCCGGGGGTGTGACTGCCTGGTTTCTCTGAGAAGGTGTAGGGGGGTTGAGGCGCTGATGTGGGCGTGCATCACCTCTGTATGGGGCCAGCCTGTCTCTGTGGAGGACCACCCGTCTCCCTCTAGGTGGCAGCTGGACCCTGTAGACCAGGGGTTCCCAACCTTTTTTGTGCCAAGGACCAGCAGAAGTATAAATAAAAAGCTCAGGGACCGGTTGACAATTTATGTCAATTTTAATAAACATTTTAGAAAAAAACAATGCATTTTAAAATGCAGGCTATCATCAGCGACGTTAGCTGATGTTGTGGCCTTTAAAACTTGCTTCTGCAAATCTAACGTTTTTTCCTTCCACTGGTTTGTCTTTGAGAGAAGGATGTTTTGTATTTAAGTGTCTTTGAAGCTTGGATGGCTTCTTTTGCTTCGTTGGCGAGCGTTTCTCCACATAAAATACATAGTGGGTTTGGCGCCTCCAAATCGCCCGTTGCAACCAATCCGTATTTTATATACATAATGTCGTACTTGCGATTAAAGCTTTTGCTTTTCTTTATGGTCGGATTTTCCACTTGTTCATCATCACTATTTCTTTTACTCGAACAACCAGTAAAGAAACGGCTCATGGAGGTTTGCTGAGGTCCGCTCATCTCTGCAGCAGACTGAACCTAACCTGCATACAGCACCTGTGCATGGCGCTGTTCAGTCCGGTCAGGTACCAGAACTTATTGTCCGCCAAGCCATGACAGGGCTGCCATTAAAAGAAACACATTTCGACAAGTTTTGGATGAAATTATATGACAAAAAAATGCAAAAATTGTTTTCTTAAATTTAGTATGAGGTTGCTTTAATTATGTGGCAAATGATAATAAACACGAGAAAGATGGGTTCTTCAATAAAAAATAGATATTTTATTCAACTTTGCTGCTGTCATTCATGCAGGGAGACACCTAAAACATGCTGGATAGGTCTCTCCAGGACCGGAGTTGGAGACCCCTGTATTATGCTCTTATTTATTCATGTAATAATATACAGGTGGAGGTCGGAAAATTTGAATATATTGCAAAACTTCATTCGTAGTAAATTCAACTTAAGGTGAAACAAATATTATTTCCCACGACATGCAAAGTGAGATATTTCAAGCCTTTATTTGTTATAATTTTGATGATTAGCCTATGGCTCAGAGTTTATGAAAACCCCAAATAAAAAATCTCAAAAAGTTAGAATATATTATGAAATCATTAAACAATTCAATCATCAAAATTATAATAAATAAATGATTAACATATATTGCTTTGCCTGTAATGAGACTATGTAATAACATGTATTACGCGGTCTGATAACCATCTCCCGAAAAATATTTAATTCTCTGCGCATTAATTCTGCACCTTCATCAATTGTGTCTTCATCAAAAGGACATGCCATGTTCGTGACAATGGACTTCTAATATTTATACTGACTCTGTTTTTAATGACAGCTGGCAGAACTTCGCCAAAACTCGCCTTCTGACTGAATGAATGAGGAAATCAAATGTGCGTGCGGCTCTGAAAGAGGCGGAGACGCAGAAAAACTCCAGGTTCATTGAGATAAACCTGGTCCCGACCAGGTTAGATTCAGAGCGTCTGTTACTACGGTAACTGACCGAGAGCTTAAGTTACCTCTCTTTGTGAAACGGGCTAGAGTTACTCCTCTTTCTCTGGTTTGAGTTACCTCCCTTTGTGAAACGGAAAACTCAGAGTTTCCCTCATTTCAGGGTTAACAGACTCCGAGTTTTCACTAAACCTGCTTTGTGAAACGGACCCCTGCTCATATCATTGATCAGCATCTGCAGTATTGATCAGTGAGCGCAGTCGTCTGGTGCGGGGAGACGCAAAAAAGAAAGCTGCGCTGACACGCGGCTCTGGGCAGAGATTGTATGAGGTGAAGTGAAGTGAGATGCCTCACTCCATTGGGAAAAAACCGTCTGGTGACAATTGCCGACAATTTTGATTATCGCTTTTTGTCGACAACGTCGTTGCAGCCCTAATTATGATCGGAACACAAGCCATTCCACGGCCCGGTAGTAACGGCTCTACGGACCGGTACCGGTCCGGGGACCGGGGGTTGGGAATCACGGCTGTAGACCACCTCTCCCAGCTTCTCCAATACCTCACAGGGGCCCACCCAGTGACAGTCCAACTTAGGGCACCGGCCCTTCTTTCTTCTTGGACTATACACCCACACCAGGTCCCTGACCTTGAAGTCCCCCCCTCTAGCTCTTGTATCGTAATTTCTTTTCTGTCTCATGCCAGCCTTCTGTAACTGGTCACGGGCAAAAGCATGTGCTGACTCCATCCTATCTTGGAGCCTCCTGGCGTATTCCGGTCCCGGTGGGACTGTCGGTGTGTCTGGGGGTCTGCCAAGAGCCATTTCTGCTGGTGTCCTTAGCTCTCGCCCCAACATGAGCAGGGCTGGTGTGCATGAGGTGGAATCCTGCACAGCCGATCTGTAGGCCCATAGGACGAGAGGGAGGTGCATGTCCCAATCACGCTGATGCTCCGCGGTGAGGATAGCGAGTTGTTTTGCCAGAGTCCTGTTGAAACGTTCAACCAGTCCATCACTCTGCGGATGGAGAGGAGTAGTCCGTGTCTTTTGCATGCCCAGCCGGTCACACATAGCAGTGAACACTCTAGACTCAAAGTTTCTACCTTGGTCACTGTGGATGACCTCAGCCGCTCCGAATCTGGCAAACATGCCCTCCACCAGAGCATCTACCACGGTCACCGCCTCCTGGTCGGGTATAGCATATGCCTCTGGCCATTTTGTAAAATAGTCCATAGCGGCCAGGACATAACGGTTCCCCTTTTCTGTACGTGGGAACGGGCCCATTATGTCCACTGCCACCCTCTCCATCGGGGCACCCACTGCCAGCTGTTGAAGTTGGGCACGTGACTGATCAGTGGGACCTTTGTGCGCTGTACAAAGGTCACAGCGACGGCAAAAGTCCTCAACATCCCTCCTGAGCTGGCCCCAGTAGAAACTCTGGCGGAGTCGACGCAGGGTTTTGGAGACACCAAAGTGTCCTGCTCCCGTGGTTCCATGAGAGGCTCTAAGCACTGATTCCCTCAGAGCTCTGGGGACCACCACCTGCCACCTCTCCTCCCCTGTAGCAGTCTCTTTCCAGGCTCTCTGAAGCACTCCATCCATCAGCCGGAGAGCCTCAAACTTTGAAAACAGTCCTTTGGTGGCAGGCGAGCACCCAGCGACCTCATTCCACAGTGGCTTTTGTCCTGACTCCACCCACCTCAGCACCGGGTGTAGATCAGCATCCTGTTCCTGCTGCGCTCTCCAGTCAGTTGGGTCGATAACCTGCGTCCCTCTGCAGACCGGCCCGGCCCCATGGTGTGTGTGATCTTGCTCCTCCCCTGCCCGGAGCTCTTTCTCCCGATCCTCTCTCTTTTCGCAGTACCGGCAGCCGCTGGGAGCACAGGGGCGCCGGGACATGGCGTCAGCATTGGTATGGCGAGCCCCAGCCCTGTACTCCACTGTGAAGACGTATGGCGCCAGCTCCTCCAACCAGCGCGCAATCTGCCCCTCAGGCTCCTTGAAAGACATCAACCACTGGAGGGCTGCGTGGTCAGTCCGCACCGTGAAGGGCAGGCCGCACAAGTAATACCTGAAGTGGCTGATTGCTCTCACGATTGCAAGCAACTCTCTGCGTGTCACACAATAGCGCCGTTCCGCCTTGTTGAAGGTTTTGCTGAAGTACGCCACCACTTTCTCCCCCTCTGACCCCACCTGACTCAACACCGCCCCCATCCCAACATCACTGGCATCTGTGTCCAGGACAAACGGTAGGTTGAGGTCTGGGGGGGTGAGGATGGGAGACTCCGTCAAGGCCTTCTTCAAAGAGCTGAAGGCCAGCTCGCACTCAAGAGTCCAGGCAAAATCACAGTCTTTCCGTTGCAGGCAGAACAGGGGTGCGGCTATACAAGAGAAGCCACGCACGAACCGCCTGTAATAAGACGCAAGTCCAAGGAAACTCTTCAGCTCCCGTAGATTAGTGGGGGCTGGCCAGTCCTTTACTGCCCGCACCTTGTCCTCCAAGGTGCTGATGCCTTCTCCTCCGACTCTGTGTCCCAAGAACTCCAACTCTCTCCTCATGAAGCAGCACTTGTCGGGGTGGAGCTTCAGCCCCGCTGCTGCTATCCTCTGTAGAACCTGTCGCAGAGCTCCTAAGGCCGCTTGGAAGGAGCTCCCGTGGACCAGGATATCGTCCAGGTAGACCAGGCACTTCTGTCGGGGGACGTCGGCCAGCACTTTTTCCATTAGCCGTTCAAACGTGGCCGGGGCGTTGCACAGGCCGAAGCAGAGAACTCGAAACTGCCACAGCCCCCGTCCAGTGCAAAAAGCTGTCTTTGGTCTAGCTTCAGGACTGAGGGGCACCTGCCAATACCCGCTGCGCAGGTCTAGGGAGGAGAACCAGGACGAGCCGGACACTAAGTCCAGACACTCGTCGATGCGGGGCAGCGGGTATGAGTCTTTCTTGGTCACACTATTCAGCGGTCTGTAGTCCACGCAGAATCTCATCTTTGGACTCCTTTTCTTATTGACCATCACAACCCCCGAGGCCCAGGGGCTGTCAGAGGGTTCAATGATGCCGGTTGACAACATCTCATCAATAGCACTGTCTGCTGCTGTCTGATGGGCCAGGGGGAGGCGGCGGGGGCGTGTTTTGATGGGCCGTGCATCGCCTGTGTCAATTTCGTGCTGCACCAAGTGTGTCAGGCCCACCTCCTCTTCTGTCAAAGCAAAAATGTCCTTAAACTCCCACAATACCTGCCACAGCTCCTCCTGCTGCTCAGGTTCCAAGCTATCACAGCTGCGTTTCCACACCTCCCTCACTGCTGCCAGTCTGTCCACTCCCAGAGCTGTGGGTTGTTGAGTGGGGGTGAGACTGGGGGCGGGGCTGGGGGTAGCATTGGTGTTGGGGGGCATTGCTGCAGGAGGGGGGATTTGGAGCGGGGGGTGTGTTTCAGCCACTCTCGAGGTTGGTGGGTGTGGTGACGTGGCTAGCGTGGGGTGCACCATTTCAACTGTGGGACCCCCTGGAAAGGCCAGTGTGTTCTTCCCCAGATCTAGCACACAGCGAGCAGCCCTCAGGAAGTCCAGTCCTAATATACAGGGGTCCTGTACTTCTGCAACCCACACCTTAAAAGACACTGACAGCCCCCCCACCCGTATAGCCACAACCCCTTTCCCAAGCATGGGGGCTAACCCACCAGTCACTGTTCGCAGCTTCACAAGAGTGGGTGTCAACTGTGTCCCTGCTGGAACCACGTCCGGTCTCATTAATGTAGCTGTGGAGCCGGTGTCGACAAGGGCCGTACATGGAGCCCCTGCCAGGGTGACTGGAACATGGCAGAAATCCCCCATGTGAGTCCAACCAACCACCCTCACAGACTCAGCGATGTCATCTGCTTCTGGGGGGAGTGGAGCCCCGCTCCCCCGTCCGTGCGGCTGGGCTCCGTCCAATGAAATCAAGGCAGGGTGGGACACCGGGGTGGGGTCTGTGTCGTCCCATTTACACAGACCCGGGGGCGTTTCCCTGAATATCAGCACGCCTGGGGCACCTCACGCTTATATGGCCAGCCTGGCCACACAGCCAACACACAAGGGGGCCCCGGCGAGGGCGGGTGCCGCTCTGTGGTGATTGTAGAGACACAGCACGGATCAGTTCAGTCAACTCGGCCGCCCATGCTGGTTTCTCTTGTCCTGGGTCTCCCTGCATCGCCGTCCTCACAACAGGGTTGCTCTCCGGGTGGCCGCCCTCTACTGCTCCTCCAACGACCTCTCTCTCCAACGCCAGCTCCAGTGCTTCCTGCAGAGAGCTGGGGTGTGCCAGTTG
>NC_084608.1:35641255-35708755 GCF_033807715.1 Cololabis saira
TCTTGATCAAATATATTTCTGTGGGAAAACAACACAGTTCACAGCTACAGTTAATTCATCAAACATCCATCTTATCTGTCTGAAGAGTTAGAAAACAAGACAACTACCAAGATTAAGATACAACTGGACTGGAGAGACACATTACACCCTGGAAACAGAAAGCGTCTTGAGTTGGAGGCCAAGTATAGTCCGATGAGTGGGTTTCCATCAGCATCCGTTCAGGATAAAAGCTGGAAGGCTGGAAGGTAACGGTACCGACCAGATCCTCCGTCTTTTCAGCCGTCATGTGTCCATTACAGGGCTGGACCTGGGAGGATCCGCCGGCTCAGCAAAGTCCTGCTCAGGACCACTAGGTGGCAGTAGTGTGCCACTTCTGCTGGTGGCCAGCCACCACTGCAGTGAATGAAACAGACGATGAAGAAGAACCAAGAAGACAAAACCAGCAACGAGGAGATGAACCTGAAGGAGCTGAGATGGTTGCTGAGTTTCTGTTGCTGCTTTTGCATAAACAGCAACGATCAGCATGAATTAGAAGTGTAGAAGTGTGAGGGAACGTCAGGAGGGCTGCAGATCATCTTCTGAACCGAGTTAACACTTAACATGAGGCAGGACCTCGTCTTTGCCTTGCAGAACTTTCCCATCATTCTTGTCGGAGGGCCGTTCCTGGCAATGCAGACACTTACCAACAGCTGAGGCGCCATAAAGCAACTTGCTACTGGAAAGAAACCTCCATCCTGCAGAGATGCACCATGTATGTTGGTAAACCTCCCAGGAATGTTGTTTCCAGGAGATTTAGAAGAGCTGTTTCAGAGAAAACCCTCTGTGGTGATTAGTTGAGCAGATATTTCTGATGGCAAGGGTTGGGATCAAAACTCCTTCCTGGAAATCATGATGCAGCTTCCACACATGTGCAGTTTAAGGGGGCAGTAATGCTCTTCAGATCAAGGCCAGATCTCCACAGAGGAACGGGTCAAGGTCATTGAGAATCTCAATCATCTCTGAACTGGCCGTTTGACCTTTAAACCTTACCGTTTCAACAACACAGCGAGTTCTCTCTCCTCTGTTCGGCTTCTCCTTTGCCGTCTCCAACTCTTCATAATTGATGACACGTCTCTCCAGGAGTTTGTCCAGCAGTCTCAGGAGGTTAGATTCTGAGATCCTCTCAACGAGGCTGCTCCGGACTTCCAGCAGACGTTCGGCTGTAGGGAGACGCAGACGGGCTGATCTAACAGACCGTTGTAATCCAGAGGAAGGAAGATAAACTTGTCTTTCCCAGACGCTGTGGGAGGCGTTGTCCTTTAGAAACAGTTGGATATGTTCCAACATGTTTTCATAAGTCACATGGAATGCTGGGAAGTAATTGTCATCGTACTCTTCATCAAATTCAGCATCTGTAGGCTGGAGTTCAACGGAGTCTCCTCCAGGACTGGTGGTCAGAGAGTAATCCTGCTGGGGCTGCAGATTACAGTGAGGGGGGGTCTCTATGTACGTCTCATCTCCAAATAATTCCTTCCTGGTATTTTTCACGTGCTTAAGACAAACATTTTTCGGAAGTAACAGCACAGCAATGCGGTATTTGGTTTCTGGACCCTGTGGAGGCTTGTAGAACGGCAGAACCAACGCTCGGATCGGAACAGAGGGAGAGTTTTCATCTATGACGTTACCGTAACAAGAAAACCCTGTGACGTCGATGACAACATGAGTTTCTGTTATCTTCTGAGGCCTGATGAACTGGATGCCATCATCGTTCACGTGAGCGACCGACAAGAAGCGACATCCCCCTGTGGAGCGGATCTGACAGTGAGGGAGGTGAAGCTGACACATGGACCCCTCCTTCACACACCTGAGGTCAAACAGGGGTCCTGCAGCTTCTTGTGATGTGGGCTCAGCTGGCTCCTGCTCCAAGGAAGGATCCTGTACAGAACCTGGCCTCCGTCCTTCATGTGAAACACCAGAGCCGTCTCTCTGCACTGGTACTGACCTGGACGGGAGCACCGGAACCTGTAGCTTTCACCAGCAGACTCATCAGTGCAGGCAGGTGGGAACTCCTCAAAGCTGCTGCTCAGGTTCCCGGCAGGGAAACTTCCACATCTTTTTAGGGCTCTGCTTTCTGCAGAAGGTTGATGAGTGGGCGAGGGAAAGCTGCTTGAACGGGACCTGCTGCAGGACTTTTCCTTCCTCTCACAGGAACCTGTGGTGGAGAGTTTTAGAGGACCAGAGGAAGGCGGAGCGTTGCTCGCTGGGATCGCCTTCATTCTGATAAAAGGCTCACATCCTTCTCCCAGGTTGGAGTCTTCTTCTTCACGCTGTTGTGTCTCTTCACTGCTGCTTTCAGCAGATTTAGGAGCAGGGACAGAAGGAATGTTAGTCTGAGAGCAGGAAGGTGCGGTGGGAGCAGACCAGGGTGGTTTTTTTACAAGTATATTTATTGATTTCAAAGGGTCAGACAATAGTGAATTAAATGACTTTACATCAGTGGTTTTCAAATGTTTTCAGTCAGGCCCCCCTTGGGGAATTAGAAATATTTTAGAGCCCCCACCTAACGGTTCCCACCTAGATTGGTAGAATTAATTGTATATAATTGTACAAACATTACTCTACTAATAATAAGATACAAAACCCAACTATCATTTTATATTGTATTATTAATTGAACATGAACAAAAGTGCTTGTATTGGCAAATGATTCGGTGACACTGAAATAATTAGAATAATAAAATAAAAATAATAATAATGATAACAATAATAATATAACTTTATTTGTTTAGCACTTTTCAATACAAATACCAACCAACAATTATGATACTAACAATAATAAGTAGTAATTGAAACTAGGCCTTCTTCCCTGAGTATTAATTTTATGAACATATATTAATAGACATGAACTCCTATTTGTACTGCAGGTTGTAAATAATCACATTCCTATTCCACACTCTATCAGTGACTTGTGTGTGCTTGTTTCCCTTGCAGATCTTCTCAAACCAGCTGTTGTCTCTTGATATTCTCCAAATATCTGACTTTCCTTTCCTTTGTTTTGTAAAGATCTTCTTTGAGGTTTATTTTCCCCGTCATTGATCTCCACTTGTCGCTAGACTCCATCCCAATCCCGCATTGACCCGGCAGGACCCGATCCCAATGCAGCCGTCTGGTTTCCAGCTCCGCTCCGTCTTCCCGCGCCACCTGCAGTACCTCCACGCCCCACTAGGGGGGCGCACCCCCCTGCAGTACCTCCACGCCCCACTAGGGGGGCACCCCCCCTGCAGTACCTCCACGCCCCACTAGGGGGGCGCACCCCCCCTGCAGTACCTCCACGCCCCACTAGGGGGGGCACCCCCCTGCAGTACCTCCACGCCCCACTAGGGGGGCGCACCCCCCCTGCAGTACCTCCACGCCCCACTAGGGGGGGCACCCCCCTGCAGTACCTCCACGCCCCACTAGGGGGGCGCACCCCCCCTGCAGTACCTCCACGCCCCACTAGGGGGGGCACCCCCCTGCAGTACCTCCACGCCCCACTAGGGGGGCGCACCCCCCCTGCAGTACCTCCACGCCCCACTAGGGGGGCACCCCCCCTGCAGTACCTCCACGCCCCACTAGGGGGGCACCCCCCCTGCAGTACCTCCACGCCCCACTAGGGGGCCGCACCCCCCCTGCAGTACCTCCACGCCCCACTAGGGGGGCATTACATCAATATGCACCCTCTTTTTTTTTAGACGAGGGTTTTTGACGAGGGGAGAGGTGGAGGTTGGTGGAGCCACCTGCTGCACTCTCTGTTTGGTTCCAGTTTGGGCTGCAGACAAAAACAGATGATACTGTTGTTTAATTTGACATTAAACTCATGACATCTGGAAATAATTTTAAAGTTACACCTGAAATCACAACAAGACTGTAAAAATATGAGAGTTTATGTAAACTGACATGTAAAACCATGGTGGCTCTAATGAATGTGAGCAGGTAAATAATGATGAGTGAGCAGAGGTGCGTGCAGCGTCCCAGCATGCACCTCTGCTCACACTGAACTGGCTGCTCTGTCTGATGCTGAAGCTGCTTCTGGGTCTGGTATCAAACCCGTCCTTCCTGATGAGGAACCTGGGTTTCTTCCTGAAGCTCATGTTCAATCCAGAGCCAACGCTTTAGCTGCCATGGTTGAGGATGCTGGAAACCAGCCTGGAGTTCAACACCTTCCTCCAGAGATCTGATCAAGAATGACTGAATCTCCTCCTGAACAACATCAGTCAATACTTGGAACATTCAGTCAAGTCTCTCTGTCATTCTGGGAACTGTGGGCACCATTCAACCCCAGACGTCTGGATGAGAGAAGAACTAGCAGAGAACCCAGAACTGGACCAGGAAGACTGTTCTACTTTTCTGAATCTCTACGAGGCTGCTGGACCACAGAGATCTCAGCTGGTAATGAAACACTGATTGGTCCAGGACGGCTGATGGATGAAAGCCTGGATTCTTCTCAGTCACGGAGCTTTTGGACAGTTTGACGTTAAGGACATTTATTGGAGGAAGTCAGGTCCATTTAATGTTGATGTTCTCCCCTCAGTTCTGTCCCGGTTTGGAGTTCATGTCCCAGTTTTGGTGTTTAGGTTCCTGTTTTATTTTGAAACTCCGTGTCCTCGTGTTTCAGTTTTGTCTTGACTTCCCTTGTTCAGAGACTCACATGAAATGATAAGTTTACATATTTATGCTCATAAACAAGGAGAGTTCTGCAGAGTTCGTAACCTGGATGAACCAATACGACGACTATTCCATCAACTGAACCTCTTTATGATGAAATAACTGCAACATTTAATTTTTATGAAAAATACAGTCCTGTTTGTGTATTATTATTACTATATATACACTGCAGTTATTAGATTTTAAAATACTTGATTTTAAAATACTTGATTTCTTCTACTAGACCAGCGGTCGGCAACCCAAAATGTTTTAGATCCATATTGGACCAAAAACACAAAAACTAATATGTCTTGTATCATGTAACCCCTTTCCCAGGTAGCTAATTAGTAATGAGGGGTGTTGTAGTACACTGGAACGGGGCCCGAGTTCGTCTAGTTTTGGCGCAACATACCGGTAAGGACCTGAATAATAATATGAAATAATATGGCGGTGCCTCCAATGATATCTAAGAAGTAGCACAAATTAGGTACTTCCCCTTTAAAATGTCTTGACTGACTTATATTTCAAATAACCACAGAGTATTGACTTTATAATCAAAACACAGATTTATTTTTAGCAAACAGGTATTTTATGAAACAATATGAAAGGTAGTCAAATTAGTTAACAGGTTCACTGTTGACCTTTAAAAGGTGTAATGGTAACAAAGTTCAAAAACCCAATAAGGAACTCACAGTTTTGATCCACATTAAATCAGTGAATGAATGAAAATGACCATAAGTCACGATACCCACAGCCCACACTCACACACACACTCACACCGGCTGTTAAAGAAAATGAAAAATAAAATAAAGCGTTGCAGGCCCAGTCGATGCTCGTGAGCGGTGAGGCCAAAACGAAAGGCCGGTTCACTGGGTTACCAGCATAAAATAAAGCACGTGCAAAGGTACTCACGAACCCAACAGTCAGAGATGTGGGGATGAGGGAAAAGGGCAGGAAGGCACGATGTGGTTTCGGTGGTCAGGATGAAGCGGGCAGCTTCACCAGGCAGGAACACGTGCTCTCAAGTACAGCAGCTTCAGCCTCTCACGGTCCAGGGCTCTCCCGGTCCTCACTCTCTCCCATACGGCAAATGTGCAGTCCTGAACCAAATAACTCCTTTTAATTTTAACACCACAGGCTGACTCGTGGCAAAGACTCACAGTAAACACCATTAGCAATTGCTAGCCGCAATGCAAAATCATCAATATAAAAGTCTATGAGCATATTAAACCAACGGCTAGCAGCGCTTAGCATTTTAGCTCGTTTTTACACATGTCAAAAACAGTAAGTACATAAGACACATTCATTTACCTCTGGCAGCTTCTCAGAGTACACACACATCCACTACACGACGACTCTCCGTCAGTCTTGGGAGTTTAGCATGTTGCTCTTATGCTCGACGCAGCAAAAACGGCTCTGCCGATATATCATTGATGCGCCCGAGATGACGCTAAGCACCTCCTACCTGAACAAGGTGAGGACAGGATTGGCTCAGGACTGGTGGCCCAAGATGAGATCATGAGAGGATGCTCCACTGTACCCAAAATTAACACCAACAAAACCCTTTACTCTCTGACTTTTAACTGTAAATAGAATGAATTTTTAACATGTTATACTACAGCATTTTTAAACATAGTTACACCTTATGAACTATTATTTACTATTAACTTAAAACATTTTATCCTCTAAATAAAGGATGAAATAAGAGCCACAGGGCTACAGAAGGTTTTGGTGTCATGAAATATTTGGTGACATGAAGGTTTTGGTGACATGAAGGTTTTGGTGACATGAAGGTTTTGGTGTCATGAAGGTTTTGGTGACATGAAGGTTTTGGTGTCATGAAATATTTGGTGACATGAAGGTTTTGGTGTCATGAAGGTTTTGGTGACATGAAGGTTTTGGTGTCATGAAATATTTGGTGACATGAAGGTTTTGGTGTCATGAAGGTTTTGGTGACATGAAGGTTTTGGTGTCATGAAATATTTGGTGACATGAAGGTTTTGGTGTCATGAAGGTTTTGGTGTCATGAAGGTTTTGGTGACATGAAGGTTTTGGTGTCATGAAATATTTGGTGACATGAAGGTTTTGGTGTCATGAAATATTTGGTGACATGAAGGTTTTGGTGTCATGAAATATTTGGTGTCATGAAGGTTTTGGTGACATGAAGGTTTTGGTGTCATGAAGGTTTTGGTGTCATGAAATATTTGGTGACATGAAGGTTTTGGTGTCATGAAGGTTTTGGTGTCATGAAATATTTGGTGACATGAAGGTTTTGGTGTCATGAAATATTTGGTGACATGAAGGTTTTGGTGTCATGAAGGTTTTGGTGTCATGAAGGTTTTGGTGTCATGAAATATTTGGTGACATGAAGGTTTTGGTGTCATGAAGGTTTTGGTGACATGAAGGTTTTGGTGACATGAAGGTTTTGGTGTCATGAAGGTTTTGGTGTCATGAAGGTTTTGGTGTCATGAAATATTTGGTGACATGAAGGTTTTGGTGTCATGAAGGTTTTGGTGTCATGAAGGTTTTGGTGTCATGAAATATTTGGTGACATGAAGGTTTTGGTGTCATGAAGGTTTTGGTGTCATGAAGGTTTTGGTGTCATGAAATATTTGGTGACATGAAGGTTTTGGTGTCATGAAGGTTTTGGTGACATGAAGGTTTTGGTGTCATGAAGGTTTTGGTGTCATGAAATATTTGGTGACATGAAGGTTTTGGTGTCATGAAGGTTTTGGTGTCATGAAGGTTTTGGTGTCATGAAATATTTGGTGACATGAAGGTTTTGGTGTCATGAAGGTTTTGGTGACATGAAGGTTTTGGTGTCATGAAGGTTTTGGTGACATGAAGGTTTTGGTGTCATGAAATATTTGGTGACATGAAGGTTTTGGTGTCATGAAGGTTTTGGTGACATGAAGGTTTTGGTGTCATGAAATATTTGGTGACATGAAGGTTTTGGTGTCATGAAGCTTTTGGTGTCATGAAGGTTTTGGTGTCATGAAATATTTGGTGTCATGAAGGTTTTGGTGACATGAAGGTTTTGGTGACATGAAGGTTTTGGTGACATGAAGGTTTTGGTGTCATGAAGGTTTTGGTGTCATGAAGGTTTTGGTGTCATGAAGGTTTTGGTGTCATGAAGGTTTTGGTGTCATGAAATATTTGGTGTCATGAAATATTTGGTGTCATGAAGGTTTTGGTGTCATGAAGGTTTTGGTGACATGAAGGTTTTGGTGTCATGAAATATTTGGTGACATGAAGGTTTTGGTGACATGAAGGTTTTGGTGTCATGAAATATTTGGTGTCATGAAGGTTTTGGTGACATGAAGGTTTTGGTGACATGAAATATTTGGTGTCATGAAGGTTTTGGTGTCATGAAGGTTTTGGTGTCATGAAGGTTTTGGTGTCATGAAGGTTTTGGTGACATGAAGGTTTTGGTGTCATGAAGGTTTTGGTGTCATGAAGGTTTTGGTGACATGAAGGTTTTGGTGACATGAAATATTTGGTGTCATGAAGGTTTTGGTGTCATGAAGGTTTTGGTGTCATGAAGGTTTTGGTGTCATGAAGGTTTTGGTGACATGAAGGTTTTGGTGTCATGAAGGTTTTGGTGACATGAAGGTTTTGGTGTCATGAAATATTTGGTGTCATGAAGGTTTTGGTGACATGAAGGTTTTGGTGACATGAAATATTTGGTGTCATGAAGGTTTTGGTGTCATGAAGGTTTTGGTGTCATGAAGGTTTTGGTGTCATGAAGGTTTTGGTGACATGAAGGTTTTGGTGTCATGAAGGTTTTGGTGACATGAAGGTTTTGGTGTCATGAAGGTTTTGGTGTCATGAAGGTTTTGGTGTCATGAAATATTTGGTGACATGAAGGTTTTGGTGTCATGAAGGTTTTGGTGTCATGAAGGTTTTGGTGTCATGAAATATTTGGTGTCATGAAGGTTTTGGTGACATGAAGAATTTGGTGTCATGAAGGTTTTGGTGTTATGAAATATTTGGTGACATGAAGGTTTTGGTGTCATGAAATATTTGGTGACATGAAGGTTTTGGTGTCATGAAGGTTTTGGTGTCATGAAGGTTTTGGTGACATGAAATATTTGGTGACATGAAGGTTTTGGTGACATGAAATATTTGGTGTCATGAAGGTTTTGGTGTCATGAAGGTTTTGGTGTCATGAAATATTTGGTGACATGAAGGTTTTGGTGTCATGAAGGTTTTGGTGTCATGAAGGTTTTGGTGTCATGAAATATTTGGTGACATGAAGGTTTTGGTGACATGAAGGTTTTGGTGTCATGAAGGTTTTGGTGTCATGAAATATTTGGTGTCATGAAGGTTTTGGTGACATGAAGGTTTTGGTGTCATGAAGGTTTTGGTGTCGTGAAATATTTGGTGTCATGAAGGTTTTGGTGACATGAAGGTTTTGGTGACATGAAGGTTTTGGTGTCATGAAGGTTTTGGTGTCATGAAGGTTTTGGTGACATGAAATATTTGGTGACATGAAGGTTTTGGTGACATGAAATATTTGGTGACATGAAGGTTTTGGTGTCATGAAGGTTTTGGTGTCATGAAGGTTTTGGTGTCATGAAATATTTGGTGACATGAAGGTTTTGGTGTCATGAAGGTTTTGGTGTCATGAAATATTTGGTGTCATGAAGGTTTTGGTGACATGAAGGTTTTGGTGACATGAAGGTTTTGGTGACATGAAGGTTTTGGTGACATGAAGGTTTTGGTGTCATGAAGGTTTTGGTGACATGAAGGTTTTGGTGACATGAAATATTTGGTGACATGAAGGTTTTGGTGTCATGAAGGTTTTGGTGACATGAAGGTTTTGGTGACATGAAATATTTGGTGACATGAAGGTTTTGGTGACATGAAATATTTGGTGACATGAAGGTTTTGGTGTCATGAAGGTTTTGGTGTCATGAAGGTTTTGGTGTCATGAAATATTTGGTGACATGAAGGTTTTGGTGACATGAAGGTTTTGGTGACATGAAGGTTTTGGTGTCATGAAGGTTTTGGTGTCATGAAATATTTGGTGTCATGAAGGTTTTGGTGACATGAAGGTTTTGGTGACATGAAGGTTTTGGTGTCATGAAGGTTTTGGTGTCATGAAATATTTGGTGACATGAAGGTTTTGGTGTCATGAAGGTTTTGGTGTCATGAAGGTTTTGGTGACATGAAGGTTTTGGTGTCATGAAGGTTTTGGTGTCATGAAATATTTGGTGACATGAAATATTTGGTGACATGAAGGTTTTGGTGACATGAAGGTTTTGGTGTCATGAAGGTTTTGGTGTCATGAAATATTTGGTGACATGAAGGTTTTGGTGACATGAAGGTTTTGGTGACATGAAGGTTTTGGTGTCATGAAGGTTTTGGTGTCATGAAATATTTGGTGTCATGAAGGTTTTGGTGACATGAAGGTTTTGGTGTCATGAAGGTTTTGGTGTCATGAAATATTTGGTGACATGAAGGTTTTGGTGTCATGAAGGTTTTGGTGTCATGAAATATTTGGTGACATGAAGGTTTTGGTGTCATGAAGGTTTTGGTGTCATGAAATATTTGGTGACATGAAATATTTGGTGACATGAAGGTTTTGGTGTCATGAAATATTTGGTGACAGGAAGGTTTTGGTGTCATGAAGGTTTTGGTGACATGAAGGTTTTGGTGTCATGAAATATTTGGTGACATGAAGGTTTTGGTGTCATGAAATATTTGGTGACATGAAGGTTTTGGTGTCATGAAGGTTTTGGTGACATGAAGGTTTTGGTGTCATGAAGGTTTTGGTGTCATGAAATATTTGGTGACAGGAAGGTTTTGGTGTCATGAAATATTTGGTGTCATGAAGGTTTTGGTGTCATGAAGGTTTTGGTGTCATGAAATATTTGGTGACATGAAGGTTTTGGTGTCATGAAATATTTGGTGTCATGAAGGTTTTGGTGTCATGAAGGTTTTGGTGTCATGAAGGTTTTGGTGTCATGAAGGTTTTGGTGACATGAAGGTTTTGGTGTCATGAAGGTTTTGGTGTCATGAAATATTTGGTGACATGAAGGTTTTGGTGACATGAAGGTTTTGGTGTCATGAAGGTTTTGGTGTCATGAAGGTTTTGGTGTCATGAAATATTTGGTGACATGAAGGTTTTGGTGACATGAAGGTTTTGGTGACATGAAGGTTTTGGTGTCATGAAGGTTTTGGTGTCATGAAATATTTGGTTACATGAAGGTTTTGGTGTCATGAAATATTTGGTGACATGAAGGTTTTGGTGACATGAAATATTTGGTGACATGAAGGTTTTGGTGTCATGAAATATTTGGTTACATGAAGGTTTTGGTGACATGAAGGTTTTGGTGTCATGAAGGTTTTGGTGACATGAAATATTTGGAATATTTGGTGACATGAAGGTTTTGGTGTCATGAAATATTTGGTTACATGAAGGTTTTGGTGTCATGAAGGTTTTGGTGACATGAAGGTTTTGGTGTCATGAAGGTTTTGGTGTCATGAAGGTTTTGGTGTCATGAAATATTTGGTGACATGAAGGTTTTGGTGTCATGAAATATTTGGTGACATGAAGGTTTTGGTGTCATGAAATATTTGGTGACATGAAGGTTTTGGTGTCATGAAGGTTTTGGTGACATGAAGGTTTTGGTGTCATGAAGGTTTTGGTGACATGAAGGTTTTGGTGACATGAAGGTTTTGGTGACATGAAGGTTTTGGTGTCATGAAATATTTGGTGACATGAAATATTTGGTGACATGAAGGTTTTGGTGTCATGAAATATTTGGTGACATGAAGGTTTTGGTGACATGAAATATTTGGTGTCATGAAGGTTTTGGTGTCATGAAATATTTGGTGACATGAAGGTTTTGGTGTCATGAAATATTTGGTGACATGAAGGTTTTGGTGTCATGAAGGTTTTGGTGTCATGAAGGTTTTGGTGACATGAAGGTTTTGGTGTCATGAAGGTTTTGGTGTCATGAAATATTTGGTGACATGAAATATTTGGTGACATGAAGGTTTTGGTGTCATGAAATATTTGGTGACATGAAATATTTGGTGTCATGAAATATTTGGTGTCATGAAGGTTTTGGTGTCATGAAGGTTTTGGTGTCATGAAGGTTTTGGTGACATGAAATATTTGGAATATTTGGTGACATGAAGGTTTTGGTGTCATGAAATATTTGGTTACATGAAGGTTTTGGTGTCATGAAGGTTTTGGTGACATGAAGGTTTTGGTGTCATGAAGGTTTTGGTGTCATGAAATATTTGGTGACATGAAGGTTTTGGTGTCATGAAGGTTTTGGTGTCATGAAATATTTGGTGTCATGAAGGTTTTGGTGACATGAAGGTTTTGGTGTCATGAAGGTTTTGGTGTCATGAAGGTTTTGGTGTCATGAAATATTTGGTGACATGAAGGTTTTGGTGTCATGAAATATTTGGTGACATGAAGGTTTTGGTGAAGGTTTTGGTGACAGGAAGGTTTTGGTGTCATGAAGGTTTTAGTGACATGAAGTTTTTGGTGACATGAAATATTTGGTGACATGAAGGTTTTGGTGACATGAAGGTTTTGGTGACGTGAAGGTTTTGGTGACATGAAGGTTTTGGTGTCATGAAGGTTTTGGTGACATGAAGGTTTTGGTGTCATGAAGGTTTTGGTGTCATGAAATATTTGGTGACATGAAATATTTGGTGACATGAAGGTTTTGGTGTCATGAAATATTTGGTGACATGAAGGTTTTGGTGTCATGAAGGTTTTGGTGTCATGAAGGTTTTGGTGTCATGAAGGTTTTGGTGTCATGAAATATTTGGTGACATGAAATATTTGGTGACATGAAGGTTTTGGTGTCATGAAATATTTGGTGACATGAAATATTTGGTGACATGAAGGTTTTGGTGTCATGAAATATTTGGTGACATGAAGGTTTTGGTGTCATGAAGGTTTTGGTGTCATGAAGGTTTTGGTGTCATGAAATATTTGGTGACATGAAATATTTGGTGACATGAAGGTTTTGGTGTCATGAAATATTTGGTGACATGAAGGTTTTGGTGTCATGAAATATTTGGTGACATGAAGGTTTTGGTGACATGAAATATTTGGTGACATGAAGGTTTTGGTGTCATGAAGGTTTTGGTGACATGAAATATTTGGTGTCATGAAGGTTTTGGTGTCATGAAGGTTTTGGTGTCATGAAGGTTTTGGTGACATGAAGGTTTTGGTGTCATGAAATATTTGGTGACATGAAATATTTGGTGACATGAAGGTTTTGGTGTCATGAAATATTTGGTTACATGAAGGTTTTGGTGTCATGAAGGTTTTGGTGTCATGAAGGTTTTGGTGTCATGAAGGTTTTGGTGTCATGAAGGTTTTGGTGACATGAAGGTTTTGGTGTCATGAAATATTTGGTGACATGAAATATTTGGTGTCATGAAATATTTGGTGACATGAAGGTTTTGGTGTCATGAAATATTTGGTGACATGAAATATTTGGTGACATGAAGGTTTTGGTGTCATGAAGGTTTTGGTGTCATGAAGGTTTTGGTGTCATGAAGGTTTTGGTGTCATGAAATATTTGGTGACATGAAATATTTGGTGACATGAAGGTTTTGGTGTCATGAAATATTTGGTGACATGTAATATTTGGTGACATGAAGGTTTTGGTGTCATGAAATATTTGGTGACATGAAGGTTTTGGTCACATGAAATATTTGGTGACATGAAGGTTTTGGTCACATGAAATATTTGGTGACATGAAGGTTTTGGTGTCATGAAGGTTTTGGTGACATGAAGGTTTTTGTGTCATGAAGGTTTTGGTGTCATGAAATATTTGGTTACATGAAGGTTTTGGTGTCATGAAGGTTTTGGTGTCATGAAGGTTTTGGTGACATGAAGGTTTTGGTGTCATGAAGGTTTTGGTGTCATGAAATATTTGGTGACATGTAATATTTGGTGACATGAAGGTTTTGGTGTCATGAAGGTTTTGGTGTCATGAAGGTTTTGGTGTCATGAAATATTTGGTGACATGAAGGTTTTGGTGACATGAAGGTTTTGGTGTCATGAAGGTTTTGGTGTCATGAAGGTTTTGGTGTCATGAAATATTTGGTGAAATGAAGGTTTTGGTGTCATGAAATATTTGGTGACATGAAGGTTTTGGTGACATGAAATATTTGGTGACATGAAGGTTTTGGTGTCATGAAGGTTTTGGTGACATGAAGGTTTTGGTGTCATGAAGGTTTTGGTGTCATGAAATATTTGGTTACATGAAGGTTTTGGTGACATGAAGGTTTTGGTGTCATGAAGATTTTGGTGTCATGAAGGTTTTGGTGTCATGAAGGTTTTGGTGACATGAAGGTTTTGGTGTCATAAAAGTTTTGGTGTCATGAAATATTTGGTGACATGAAATATTTGGTGACATGAAGGTTTTGGTGTCATGAAATATTTGGTGTCATAAAGGTTTTGGTGTCATGAAATATTTGGTGTCATGAAATATTTGGTGACATGAAGGTTTTGGTGTCATGAAATATTTGGTGACATGAAGGTTTTGGTGTCATGAAATATTTGGTGACATGAAGGTTTTGGTGTCATGAAGGTTTTGGTGACATGAAGGTTTTGGTGTCATGAAGGTTTTGGTGACATGAAGGTTTTGGTGTCATGAAGGTTTTGGTGTCATGAAATATTTGGTGACATGAAATATTTGGTGACATGAAGGTTTTGGTGTCATGAAATATTTGGTGTCATGAAGGTTTTGGTGACATGAAGGTTTTGGTGTCATGAAATATTTGGTGTCATGAAGGTTTTGGTGACATGAAGGTTTTGGTGTCATGAAGGTTTTGGTGTCATGAAGGTTTTGGTGTCATGAAATATTTGGTGACATGAAGGTTTTGGTGTCATGAAATATTTGGTGACATGAAGGTTTTGGTGAAGGTTTTGGTGACATGAAGGTTTTGGTGTCATGAAGGTTTTGGTGACATGAAGGTTTTGGTGACATGAAATATTTGGTGACATGAAGGTTTTGGTGACATGAAGGTTTTGGTGACGTGAAGGTTTTGGTGTCATGAAATATTTGGTGACATGAAATATTTGGTGTCATGAAGGTTTTGGTGACATGAAATATTTGGTGTCATGAAGGTTTTGGTGACATGAAGGTTTTGGTGACATGAAGGTTTTGGTGTCATGAAGGTTTTGGTGACATGAAGGTTTTGGTGTCATGAAGGTTTTGGTGTCATGAAATATTTGGTGACATGAAATATTTGGTGACATGAAGGTTTTGGTGTCATGAAATATTTGGTGACATGAAGGTTTTGGTGTCATGAAGGTTTTGGTGTCATGAAGGTTTTGGTGTCATGAAATATTTGGTGACATGAAATATTTGGTGACATGAAGGTTTTGGTGTCATGAAATATTTGGTGACATGAAGGTTTTGGTGTCATGAAGGTTTTGGTGTCATGAAGGTTTTGGTGTCATGAAATATTTGGTGACATGAAATATTTGGTGACATGAAGGTTTTGGTGTCATGAAATATTTGGTGACATGAAGGTTTTGGTGTCATGAAATATTTGGTGACATGAAGGTTTTGGTGACATGAAATATTTGGTGACATGAAGGTTTTGGTGTCATGAAGGTTTTGGTGACATGAAGGTTTTGGTGTCATGAAGGTTTTGGTGTCATGAAATATTTGGTTACATGAAGGTTTTGGTGTCATGAAGGTTTTGGTGTCATGAAGGTTTTGGTGACATGAAGGTTTTGGTGTCATGAAATATTTGGTGACATGAAATATTTGGTGACATGAAGGTTTTGGTGTCATGAAATATTTGGTGACATGAAATATTTGGTGTCATGAAGGTTTTGGTGTCATGAAGGTTTTGGTGACATGAAGGTTTTGGTGTCATGAAGGTTTTGGTGTCATGAAATATTTGGTGACATGAAATATTTGGTGACATGAAGGTTTTGGTGTCATGAAATATTTGGTGACATGAAATATTTGGTGACATGAAGGTTTTGGTGTCATGAAGGTTTTGGTGTCATGAAGGTTTTGGTGTCATGAAGGTTTTGGTGTCATGAAATATTTGGTGACATGAAGGTTTTGGTGTCATGAAATATTTGGTGACATGAAGGTTTTGGTGTCATGAAATATTTGGTGACATGAAGGTTTTGGTCACATGAAATATTTGGTGACATGAAGGTTTTGGTGTCATGAAATATTTGGTGACATGAAATATTTGGTGACATGAAGGTTTTGGTGTCATGAAATATTTGGTGACATGAAGGTTTTGGTGTCATGAAATATTTGGTGACATGAAGGTTTTGGTGACATGAAATATTTGGTGACATGAAGGTTTTGGTGACATGAAGGTTTTTGTGTCATGAAGGTTTTGGTGTCATGAAATATTTGGTGACATGAAGGTTTTGGTGTCATGAAGGTTTTGGTGACATGAAGGTTTTGGTGTCATGAAGGTTTTGGTGTCATGAAATATTTGGTGACATGTAATATTTGGTGACATGAAGGTTTTGGTGTCATGAAGGTTTTGGTGTCATGAAGGTTTTGGTGTCATGAAGGTTTTGGTGTCATGAAGGTTTTGGTGACATGAAGGTTTTGGTGTCATGAAATATTTGGTGTCATGAAGGTTTTGGTGTCATGAAGGTTTTGGTGTCATGAAATATTTGGTGACATGAAGGTTTTGGTGACATGAAGGTTTTGGTGTCATGAAGGTTTTGGTGACATGAAGGTTTTTGTGTCATGAAGGTTTTGGTGTCATGAAATATTTGGTGTCATGAAGGTTTTGGTGTCATGAAGGTTTTGGTGTCATGAAATATTTGGTGACATGAAATATTTGGTGACATGAAGGTTTTGGTGTCATGAAATATTTGGTGTCATGAAGGTTTTGGTGTCATGAAGGTTTTGGTGTCATGAAATATTTGGTGACATGAAATATTTGGTGACATGAAGGTTTTGGTGTCATGAAGGTTTTGGTGTCATGAAGGTTTTGGTGTCATGAAGGTTTTGGTGACATGAAGGTTTTTGTGTCATGAAGGTTTTGGTGTCATGAAATATTTGGTGACATGAAGGTTTTGGTGTCATGAAGGTTTTGGTGACATGAAGGTTTTGGTGTCATGAAGGTTTTGGTGTCATGAAATATTTGGTGACATGTAATATTTGGTGACATGAAGGTTTTGGTGTCATGAAGGTTTTGGTGTCATGAAGGTTTTGGTGTCATGAAGGTTTTGGTGTCATGAAGGTTTTGGTGACATGAAGGTTTTGGTGTCATGAAATATTTGGTGTCATGAAGGTTTTGGTGTCATGAAGGTTTTGGTGTCATGAAGGTTTTGGTGTCATGAAGGTTTTGGTGTCATGAAGGTTTTGGTGACATGAAGGTTTTGGTGTCATGAAATATTTGGTTACATGAAGGTTTTGGTGTCATGAAGGTTTTGGTGACATGAAGGTTTTGGTGTCATGAAGGTTTTGGTGTCATGAAATATTTGGTGACATGAAGGTTTTGGTGTCATGAAATATTTGGTGACATGAAGGTTTTGGTGTCATGAAATATTTGGTGACATGAAATATTTGGTGACATGAAGGTTTTGGTGTCATGAAATATTTGGTGACATGAAGGTTTTGGTGACATGAAGGTTTTGGTGTCATGAAATATTTGGTTACATGAAGGTTTTGGTGTCATGAAGGTTTTGGTGACATGAAGGTTTTGGTGTCATGAAGGATTTGGTGTCATGAAATATTTGGTGACATGAAATATTTGGTTACATGAAGGTTTTGGTGTCATGAAGGTTTTGGTGTCATGAAATGTTTGGTGTCATGAAGGTTTTGGTGTCATGAAGGTTTTGGTGTCATGAAGGTTTTGGTGACATGAAATATTTGGAATATTTGGTGACATGAAGGTTTTGGTGTCATGAAATATTTGGTTACATGAAGGTTTTGGTGTCATGAAGGTTTTGGTGACATGAAGGTTTTGGTGTCATGAAGGTTTTGGTGTCATGAAGGTTTTGGTGTCATGAAGGTTTTGGTGACATGAAGGTTTTGGTGTCATGAAGGTTTTGGTGTCATGAAGGTTTTGGTGTCATGAAGGTTTTGGTGACATGAAGGTTTTGGTGTCATGAAATATTTGGTGTCATGAAGGTTTTGGTGTCATGAAGGTTTTGGTGTCATGAAGGTTTTGGTGTCATAAAGGTTTTGGTGACATGAAGGTTTTGGTGTCATGAAATATTTGGTTACATGAAGGTTTTGGTGTCATGAAGGTTTTGGTGACATGAAGGTTTTGGTGTCATGAAGGTTTTGGTGTCATGAAATATTTGGTGACATGAAGGTTTTGGTGTCATGAAGGTTTTGGTGTCATGAAGGTTTTGGTGACATGAAGGTTTTGGTGACATGAAGGTTTTGGTGTCATGAAGGTTTTGGTGACATGAAGGTTTTGGTGTCATGAAATATTTGGTGACATGAAGGTTTTGGTGTCATGAAATATTTGGTGACATGAAATATTTGGTGACATGAAGGTTTTGGTGTCATGAAATATTTGGTGACATGAAGGTTTTGGTGTCATGAAGGTTTTGGTGACATGAAGGTTTTGGTGACATGAAGGTTTTGGTGTCATGAAATATTTGGTGACATGAAGGTTTTGGTGTCATGAAGGTTTTGGTGACATGAAGGTTTTGGTGTCATGAAATATTTGGTGACATGAAGGTTTTGGTGTCATGAAATATTTGGTGACATGAAGGTTTTGGTGTCATGAAGGTTTTGGTGACATGAAGGTTTTGGTGACATGAAGGTTTTGGTGACATGAAATATTTGGAATATTTGGTGACATGAAGGTTTTGGTGTCATGAAATATTTGGTGACATGAAGGTTTTGGTGTCATGAAGGTTTTGGTGTCATGAAGGTTTTGGTGACATGAAGGTTTTGGTGTCATGAAGGTTTTGGTGTCATGAAATATTTGGTGACAGGAAGGTTTTGGTGTCATGAAGGTTTTGGTGACATGAAGGTTTTGGTGTCATGAAATATTTGGTGACATGAAGGTTTTGGTGTCATGAAATATTTGGTGACATGAAGGTTTTGGTGTCATGAAGGTTTTGGTGACATGAAGGTTTTGGTGTCATGAAGGTTTTGGTGTCATGAAATATTTGGTGACAGGAAGGTTTTGGTGTCATGAAATATTTGGTGTCATGAAGGTTTTGGTGTCATGAAGGTTTTGGTGTCATGAAATATTTGGTGACATGAAGGTTTTGGTGTCATGAAATATTTGGTGTCATGAAGGTTTTGGTGTCATGAAGGTTTTGGTGTCATGAAGGTTTTGGTGTCATGAAGGTTTTGGTGTCATGAAATATTTGGTGACATGAAGGTTTTGGTGACATGAAGGTTTTGGTGTCATGAAGGTTTTGGTGACATGAAGGTTTTGGTGTCATGAAGGTTTTGGTGTCATGAAGGTTTTGGTGTCATGAAATATTTGGTGACATGAAGGTTTTGGTGACATGAAGGTTTTGGTGTCATGAAATATTTGGTGTCATGAAGGTTTTGGTGTCATGAAGGTTTTGGTGACATGAAGGTTTTGGTGTCATGAAGGTTTTGGTGTCATGAAGGTTTTGGTGTCATGAAATATTTGGTGACATGAAGGTTTTGGTGACATGAAGGTTTTGGTGACATGAAGGTTTTGGTGTCATGAAGGTTTTGGTGTCATGAAATATTTGGTTACATGAAGGTTTTGGTGTCATGAAATATTTGGTGACATGAAGGTTTTGGTGACATGAAATATTTGGTGACATGAAGGTTTTGGTGTCATGAAGGTTTTGGTGACATGAAGGTTTTGGTGTCATGAAGGTTTTGGTGTCATGAAATATTTGGTTACATGAAGGTTTTGGTGACATGAAGGTTTTGGTGTCATGAAGGTTTTGGTGTCATGAAGGTTTTGGTGACATGAAATATTTGGAATATTTGGTGACATGAAGGTTTTGGTGTCATGAAATATTTGGTTACATGAAGGTTTTGGTGTCATGAAGGTTTTGGTGACATGAAGGTTTTGGTGTCATGAAGGTTTTGGTGTCATGAAGGTTTTGGTGTCATGAAATATTTGGTGACATGAAGGTTTTGGTGTCATGAAATATTTGGTGACATGAAGGTTTTGGTGTCATGAAATATTTGGTGACATGAAGGTTTTGGTGTCATGAAGGTTTTGGTGACATGAAGGTTTTGGTGTCATGAAGGTTTTGGTGACATGAAGGTTTTGGTGACATGAAGGTTTTGGTGACATGAAGGTTTTGGTGACATGAAGGTTTTGGTGTCATGAAATATTTGGTGACATGAAATATTTGGTGACATGAAGGTTTTGGTGTCATGAAATATTTGGTGACATGAAGGTTTTGGTGACATGAAATATTTGGTGTCATGAAGGTTTTGGTGTCATGAAATATATGGTGACATGAAGGTTTTGGTGTCATGAAATATTTGGTGACATGAAGGTTTTGGTGTCATGAAATATTTGGTGACATGAAGGTTTTGGTGTCATGAAGGTTTTGGTGACATGAAGGTTTTGGTGTCATGAAGGTTTTGGTGACATGAAGGTTTTGGTGACATGAAGGTTTTGGTGACATGAAGGTTTTGGTGACATGAAGGTTTTGGTGTCATGAAATATTTGGTGTCATGAAGGTTTTGGTGTCATGAAATATTTGGTGACATGAAGGTTTTGGTGACATGAAGGTTTTGGTGACATGAAGGTTTTGGTGTCATGAAGGTTTTGGTGTCATGAAATATTTGGTTACATGAAGGTTTTGGTGTCATGAAATATTTGGTGACATGAAGGTTTTGGTGACATGAAATATTTGGTGACATGAAGGTTTTGGTGTCATGAAGGTTTTGGTGACATGAAGGTTTTGGTGTCATGAAGGTTTTGGTGTCATGAAATATTTGGTTACATGAAGGTTTTGGTGACATGAAGGTTTTGGTGTCATGAAGGTTTTGGTGTCATGAAGGTTTTGGTGACATGAAATATTTGGAATATTTGGTGACATGAAGGTTTTGGTGTCATGAAATATTTGGTTACATGAAGGTTTTGGTGTCATGAAGGTTTTGGTGACATGAAGGTTTTGGTGTCATGAAGGTTTTGGTGTCATGAAGGTTTTGGTGTCATGAAATATTTGGTGACATGAAGGTTTTGGTGTCATGAAATATTTGGTGACATGAAGGTTTTGGTGTCATGAAATATTTGGTGACATGAAGGTTTTGGTGTCATGAAGGTTTTGGTGACATGAAGGTTTTGGTGTCATGAAGGTTTTGGTGACATGAAGGTTTTGGTGACATGAAGGTTTTGGTGACATGAAGGTTTTGGTGACATGAAGGTTTTGGTGTCATGAAATATTTGGTGACATGAAATATTTGGTGACATGAAGGTTTTGGTGTCATGAAATATTTGGTGACATGAAGGTTTTGGTGACATGAAGGTTTTGGTGACATGAAGGTTTTGGTGACATGAAGGTTTTGGTGTCATGAAATATTTGGTGACATGAAATATTTGGTGACATGAAGGTTTTGGTGTCATGAAATATTTGGTGTCATGAAGGTTTTGGTGTCATGAAATATTTGGTGACATGAAGGTTTTGGTGTCATGAAATATTTGGTGACATGAAGGTTTTGGTGTCATGAAATATTTGGTGACATGAAGGTTTTGGTGTCATGAAGGTTTTGGTGACATGAAGGTTTTGGTGTCATGAAGGTTTTGGTGACATGAAGGTTTTGGTGACATGAAGGTTTTGGTGACATGAAGGTTTTGGTGACATGAAGGTTTTGGTGTCATGAAATATTTGGTGACATGAAATATTTGGTGACATGAAGGTTTTGGTGTCATGAAATATTTGGTGACATGAAGGTTTTGGTGACATGAAATATTTGGTGTCATGAAGGTTTTGGTGTCATGAAATATTTGGTGACATGAAGGTTTTGGTGTCATGAAATATTTGGTGACATGAAGGTTTTGGTGTCATGAAGGTTTTGGTGTCATGAAGGTTTTGGTGACATGAAGGTTTTGGTGTCATGAAATATTTGGTGACATGAAATATTTGGTGACATGAAGGTTTTGGTGTCATGAAATATTTGGTGACATGAAATATTTGGTGTCATGAAATATTTGGTGTCATGAAGGTTTTGGTGTCATGAAGGTTTTGGTGTCATGAAGGTTTTGGTGACATGAAATATTTGGAATATTTGGTGACATGAAGGTTTTGGTGTCATGAAATATTTGGTTACATGAAGGTTTTGGTGTCATGAAGGTTTTGGTGACATGAAGGTTTTGGTGTCATGAAGGTTTTGGTGTCATGAAATATTTGGTGACATGAAGGTTTTGGTGTCATGAAGGTTTTGGTGTCATGAAATATTTGGTGTCATGAAGGTTTTGGTGACATGAAGGTTTTGGTGTCATGAAGGTTTTGGTGTCATGAAGGTTTTGGTGTCATGAAATATTTGGTGACATGAAGGTTTTGGTGTCATGAAATATTTGGTGACATGAAGGTTTTGGTGAAGGTTTTGGTGACATGAAGGTTTTGGTGTCATGAAGGTTTTAGTGACATGAAGTTTTTGGTGACATGAAATATTTGGTGACATGAAGGTTTTGGTGACATGAAGGTTTTGGTGACGTGAAGGTTTTGGTGTCATGAAATATTTGGTGACATGAAATATTTGGTGTCATGAAGGTTTTGGTGACATGAAGGTTTTGGTGACATGAAGGTTTTGGTGACATGAAATATTTGGTGACATGAAGGTTTTGGTGACATGAAGGTTTTGGTGTCATGAAGGTTTTGGTGACATGAAGGTTTTGGTGTCATGAAGGTTTTGGTGTCATGAAATATTTGGTGACATGAAATATTTGGTGACATGAAGGTTTTGGTGTCATGAAATATTTGGTGACATGAAGGTTTTGGTGTCATGAAGGTTTTGGTGTCATGAAATATTTGGTGACATGAAATATTTGGTGACATGAAGGTTTTGGTGTCATGAAATATTTGGTGACATGAAATATTTGGTGACATGAAGGTTTTGGTGTCATGAAATATTTGGTGACATGAAGGTTTTGGTGTCATGAAGGTTTTGGTGTCATGAAGGTTTTGGTGTCATGAAATATTTGGTGACATGAAATATTTGGTGACATGAAGGTTTTGGTGTCATGAAATATTTGGTGACATGAAGGTTTTGGTGTCATGAAATATTTGGTGACATGAAGGTTTTGGTGACATGAAATATTTGGTGACATGAAGGTTTTGGTGTCATGAAGGTTTTGGTGACATGAAATATTTGGTGTCATGAAGGTTTTGGTGTCATGAAGGTTTTGGTGACATGAAGGTTTTGGTGTCATGAAATATTTGGTGACATGAAATATTTGGTGACATGAAGGTTTTGGTGTCATGAAATATTTGGTTACATGAAGGTTTTGGTGTCATGAAGGTTTTGGTGTCATGAAGGTTTTGGTGTCATGAAGGTTTTGGTGACATGAAGGTTTTGGTGTCATGAAATATTTGGTGACATGAAATATTTGGTGTCATGAAGGTTTTGGTGTCATGAAGGTTTTGGTGACATGAAGGTTTTGGTGTCATGAAGGTTTTGGTGTCATGAAATATTTGGTGACATGAAATATTTGGTGACATGAAGGTTTTGGTGTCATGAAATATTTGGTGACATGAAATATTTGGTGACATGAAGGTTTTGGTGTCATGAAGGTTTTGGTGTCATGAAGGTTTTGGTGTCATGAAATATTTGGTGACATGAAATATTTGGTGACATGAAGGTTTTGGTGTCATGAAATATTTGGTGACATGAATGTTTTGGTGTCATGAAATATTTGGTGACATGAAGGTTTTGGTCACATGAAATATTTGGTGACATGAAGGTTTTGGTGTCATGAAGGTTTTGGTGACATGAAGGTTTTTGTGTCATGAAGGTTTTGGTGTCATGAAATATTTGGTTACATGAAGGTTTTGGTGTCATGAAGGTTTTGGTGTCATGAAGGTTTTGGTGACATGAAGGTTTTGGTGTCATGAAGGTTTTGGTGTCATGAAATATTTGGTGACATGTAATATTTGGTGACATGAAGGTTTTGGTGTCATGAAGGTTTTGGTGTCATGAAGGTTTTGGTGTCATGAAATATTTGGTGACATGAAGGTTTTGGTGACATGAAATATTTGGTGACATGAAGGTTTTGGTGTCATGAAATATTTGGTGACATGAAGGTTTTGGTGACATGAAATATTTGGTGACATGAAGGTTTTGGTGACATGAAGGTTTTGGTGACATGAAGGTTTTGGTGTCATGAAATATTTGGTGACATGAAGGTTTTGGTGACATGAAATATTTGGTGAAATGAAGGTTTTGGTGTCATGAAATATTTGGTGACATGAAGGTTTTGGTGACATGAAATATTTGGTGACATGAAGGTTTTGGTGACATGAAGGTTTTGGTGACATGAAGGTTTTGGTGACATGAAGGTTTTGGTGTCATGAAGGTTTTGGTGTCATGAAATATTTGGTTACATGAAGGTTTTGGTGACATGAAGGTTTTGGTGTCATGAAGGTTTTGGTGTCATGAAGGTTTTGGTGTCATGAAGGTTTTGGTGACATGAAGGTTTTGGTGTCATAAAGGTTTTGGTGTCATGAAATATTTGGTGACATGAAATATTTGGTGACATGAAGGTTTTGGTGTCATGAAATATTTGGTGTCATAAAGGTTTTGGTGTCATGAAATATTTGGTGTCATGAAATATTTGGTGACATGAAGGTTTTGGTGTCATGAAATATTTGGTGACATGAAGGTTTTGGTGTCATGAAATATTTGGTGACATGAAGGTTTTGGTGTCATGAAGGTTTTGGTGACATGAAGGTTTTGGTGTCATGAAGGTTTTGGTGACATGAAGGTTTTGGTGTCATGAAGGTTTTGGTGTCATGAAATATTTGGTGACATGAAATATTTGGTGACATGAAGGTTTTGGTGTCATGAAATATTTGGTGACATGAAATATTTGGTGACATGAAGGTTTTGGTGTCATGAAATATTTGGTGTCATGAAGGTTTTGGTGACATGAAGGTTTTGGTGTCATGAAGGTTTTGGTGTCATGAAATATTTGGTGACATGAAGGTTTTGGTGTCATGAAATATTTGGTGACATGAAGGTTTTGGTGACGGTTTTGGTGACATGAAGGTTTTGGTGTCATGAAGGTTTTGGTGACATGAAGGTTTTGGTGACATGAAATATTTGGTGACATGAAGGTTTTGGTGACATGAAGGTTTTGGTGACGTGAAGGTTTTGGTGTCATGAAATATTTGGTGACATGAAATATTTGGTGTCATGAAGGTTTTGGTGACATGAAATATTTGGTGTCATGAAGGTTTTGGTGACATGAAGGTTTTGGTGTCATGAAATATTTGGTGACATGAAGGTTTTGGTGACATGAAGGTTTTGGTGACATGAAGGTTTTGGTGACATGAAATATTTGGTGACATGAAGGTTTTGGTGACATGAAGGTTTTGGTGACATGAAGGTTTTGGTGTCATGAAGGTTTTGGTGACATGAAGGTTTTGGTGTCATGAAGGTTTTGGTGTCATGAAATATTTGGTGACATGAAATATTTGGTGACATGAAGGTTTTGGTGTCATGAAATATTTGGTGACATGAAGGTTTTGGTGTCATGAAGGTTTTGGTGTCATGAAGGTTTTGGTGTCATGAAATATTTGGTGACATGAAATATTTGGTGACATGAAGGTTTTGGTGTCATGAAATATTTGGTGACATGAAATATTTGGTGACATGAAGGTTTTGGTGTCATGAAATATTTGGTGACATGAAGGTTTTGGTGTCATGAAGGTTTTGGTGTCATGAAGGTTTTGGTGTCATGAAATATTTGGTGACATGAAATATTTGGTGACATGAAGGTTTTGGTGTCATGAAATATTTGGTGACATGAAGGTTTTGGTGTCATGAAATATTTGGTGACATGAAGGTTTTGGTGACATGAAATATTTGGTGACATGAAGGTTTTGGTGTCATGAAGGTTTTGGTGACATGAAGGTTTTGGTGTCATGAAGGTTTTGGTGTCATGAAATATTTGGTTACATGAAGGTTTTGGTGTCATGAAGGTTTTGGTGTCATGAAGGTTTTGGTGACATGAAGGTTTTGGTGTCATGAAATATTTGGTGACATGAAATATTTGGTGACATGAAGGTTTTGGTGTCATGAAATATTTGGTGACATGAAATATTTGGTGTCATGAAGGTTTTGGTGTCATGAAGGTTTTGGTGACATGAAGGTTTTGGTGTCATGAAATATTTGGTGACATGAAATATTTGGTGACATGAAGGTTTTGGTGTCATGAAATATTTGGTGACATGAAATATTTGGTGACATGAAGGTTTTGGTGTCATGAAGGTTTTGGTGTCATGAAGGTTTTGGTGTCATGAAGGTTTTGGTGTCATGAAATATTTGGTGACATGAAATATTTGGTGACATGAAGGTTTTGGTGTCATGAAATATTTGGTGACATGAAGGTTTTGGTGTCATGAAATATTTGGTGACATGAAGGTTTTGGTCACATGAAATATTTGGTGACATGAAGGTTTTGGTGTCATGAAATATTTGGTGACATGAAATATTTGGTGACATGAAGGTTTTGGTGTCATGAAATATTTGGTGACATGAAGGTTTTGGTGTCATGAAATATTTGGTGACATGAAGGTTTTGGTGACATGAAATATTTGGTGACATGAAGGTTTTGGTGTCATGAAGGTTTTGGTGACATGAAGGTTTTTGTGTCATGAAGGTTTTGGTGTCATGAAATATTTGGTGACATGAAGGTTTTGGTGTCATGAAGGTTTTGGTGACATGAAGGTTTTGGTGTCATGAAGGTTTTGGTGTCATGAAATATTTGGTGACATGTAATATTTGGTGACATGAAGGTTTTGGTGTCATGAAGGTTTTGGTGTCATGAAGGTTTTGGTGTCATGAAGGTTTTGGTGTCATGAAGGTTTTGGTGACATGAAGGTTTTGGTGTCATGAAATATTTGGTGTCATGAAGGTTTTGGTGTCATGAAGGTTTTGGTGTCATGAAGGTTTTGGTGTCATGAAGGTTTTGGTGTCATGAAGGTTTTGGTGACATGAAGGTTTTGGTGTCATGAAATATTTGGTTACATGAAGGTTTTGGTGTCATGAAGGTTTTGGTGACATGAAGGTTTTGGTGTCATGAAGGTTTTGGTGTCATGAAATATTTGGTGACATGAAGGTTTTGGTGTCATGAAATATTTGGTGACATGAAGGTTTTGGTGTCATGAAATATTTGGTGACATGAAATATTTGGTGACATGAAGGTTTTGGTGTCATGAAATATTTGGTTACATGAAGGTTTTGGTGTCATGAAGGTTTTGGTGACATGAAGGTTTTGGTGTCATGAAGGATTTGGTGTCATGAAATATTTGGTGACATGAAATATTTGGTGACATGAAGGTTTTAGTATCATGAAATATTTGGTGTCATGAAGGTTTTGGTGTCATGAAGGTTTTGGTGTCATGAAGGTTTTGGTGACATGAAATGTTTGGAATATTTGGTGACATGAAGGTTTTGGTGTCATGAAATATTTGGTGTCATGAAGGTTTTGGTGTCATGAAGGTTTTGGTGTCATGAAGGTTTTGGTGACATGAAATATTTGGAATATTTGGTGACATGAAGGTTTTGGTGTCATGAAATATTTGGTTACATGAAGGTTTTGGTGTCATGAAGGTTTTGGTGACATGAAGGTTTTGGTGTCATGAAGGTTTTGGTGTCATGAAGGTTTTGGTGACATGAAGGTTTTGGTGACATGAAGGTTTTGGTGTCATGAAGGTTTTGGTGTCATGAAGGTTTTGGTGTCATGAAGGTTTTGGTGACATGAAGGTTTTGGTGTCATGAAATATTTGGTGTCATGAAGGTTTTGGTGTCATGAAGGTTTTGGTGTCATGAAGGTTTTGGTGTCATAAAGGTTTTGGTGACATGAAGGTTTTGGTGTCATGAAATATTTGGTTACATGAAGGTTTTGGTGTCATGAAGGTTTTGGTGACATGAAGGTTTTGGTGTCATGAAGGTTTTGGTGTCATGAAATATTTGGTGACATGAAGGTTTTGGTGTCATGAAATATTTGGTTACATGAAATATTTGGTGACATGAAGGTTTTGGTGTCATGAAATATTTGGTGACATGAAGGTTTTGGTCACATGAAATATTTGGTGACATGAAGGTTTTGGTGTCATGAAATATTTGGTGACATGAAGGTTTTGGTGTCATGAAATATTTGGTGACATGAAGGTTTTGGTGTCATGAAATATTTGGTGACATGAAGGTTTTGGTGACATGAAATATTTGGTGACATGAAGGTTTTGGTGTCATGAAATATTTGGTGACATGAAGGTTTTGGTGTCATGAAGGTTTTGGTGACATGAAGGTTTTGGTGTCATGAAGGTTTTGGTGTCATGAAATATTTGGTGACATGTAATATTTGGTGACATGAAGGTTTTGGTGTCATGAAGGTTTTGGTGTCATGAAGGTTTTGGTGTCATGAAGGTTTTGGTGTCATGAAGGTTTTGGTGACATGAAGGTTTTGGTGTCATGAAATATTTGGTGTCATGAAGGTTTTGGTGACATGAAGGTTTTGGTGTCATGAAGGATTTGGTGTCATGAAATATTTGGTGACATGAAATATTTGGTGACATGAAGGTTTTAGTATCATGAAATATTTGGTGTCATGAAGGTTTTGGTGTCATGAAGGTTTTGGTGTCATGAAGGTTTTGGTGACATGAAATGTTTGGAATATTTGGTGACATGAAGGTTTTGGTGTCATGAAATATTTGGTGTCATGAAGGTTTTGGTGTCATGAAGGTTTTGGTGTCATGAAGGTTTTGGTGACATGAAATATTTGGAATATTTGGTGACATGAAGGTTTTGGTGTCATGAAATATTTGGTTACATGAAGGTTTTGGTGTCATGAAGGTTTTGGTGACATGAAGGTTTTGGTGTCATGAAGGTTTTGGTGTCATGAAGGTTTTGGTGACATGAAGGTTTTGGTGACATGAAGGTTTTGGTGTCATGAAGGTTTTGGTGTCATGAAGGTTTTGGTGTCATGAAGGTTTTGGTGACATGAAGGTTTTGGTGTCATGAAATATTTGGTGTCATGAAGGTTTTGGTGTCATGAAGGTTTTGGTGTCATGAAGGTTTTGGTGTCATAAAGGTTTTGGTGACATGAAGGTTTTGGTGTCATGAAATATTTGGTTACATGAAGGTTTTGGTGTCATGAAGGTTTTGGTGACATGAAGGTTTTGGTGTCATGAAGGTTTTGGTGTCATGAAATATTTGGTGACATGAAGGTTTTGGTGTCATGAAATATTTGGTGACATGAAATATTTGGTGACATGAAGGTTTTGGTGTCATGAAATATTTGGTGACATGAAGGTTTTGGTCACATGAAATATTTGGTGACATGAAGGTTTTGGTGTCATGAAATATTTGGTGACATGAAGGTTTTGGTGTCATGAAATATTTGGTGACATGAAGGTTTTGGTGTCATGAAATATTTGGTGACATGAAGGTTTTGGTGACATGAAATATTTGGTGACATGAAGGTTTTGGTGTCATGAAATATTTGGTGACATGAAGGTTTTGGTGTCATGAAGGTTTTGGTGACATGAAGGTTTTGGTGTCATGAAGGTTTTGGTGTCATGAAATATTTGGTGACATGTAATATTTGGTGACATGAAGGTTTTGGTGTCATGAAGGTTTTGGTGTCATGAAGGTTTTGGTGTCATGAAGGTTTTGGTGTCATGAAGGTTTTGGTGACATGAAGGTTTTGGTGTCATGAAATATTTGGTGTCATGAAGGTTTTGGTGTCATGAAGGTTTTGGTGTCATGAAGGTTTTGGTGTCATGAAGGTTTTGGTGTCATGAAGGTTTTGGTGACATGAAGGTTTTGGTGTCATGAAATATTTGGTTACATGAAGGTTTTGGTGTCATGAAGGTTTTGGTGTCATGAAATATTTGGTGACATGAAGGTTTTGGTGTCATGAAATATTTGGTGACATGAAGGTTTTGGTGTCATGAAATATTTGGTGACATGAAGGTTTTGGTGTCATGAAATATTTGGTGACATGAAATATTTGGTGACATGAAGGTTTTGGTGTCATGAAATATTTGGTGACATGAAGGTTTTGGTGTCATGAAATATTTGGTGACATGAAGGTTTTGGTGTCATGAAATATTTGGTTACATGAAGGTTTTGGTGTCATGAAGGTTTTGGTGTCATGAAGGTTTTGGTGACAGGAAGGTTTTGGTGACATGAAGGTTTTGGTGTCATGAAGGTTTTGGTGTCATGAAATATTTGGTGACATGAAGGTTTTGGTGTCATGAAATATTTGGTGACATGAAGGTTTTGGTGTCATGAAATATTTGGTGACATGAAATATTTGGTGACATGAAGGTTTTGGTGTCATGAAATATTTGGTGACATGAAGGTTTTGGTGACATGAAGGTTTTGGTGTCATGAAATATTTGGTTACATGAAGGTTTTGGTGTCATGAAGGTTTTGGTGACATGAAGGTTTTGGTGTCATGAAGGATTTGGTGTCATGAAATATTTGGTGACATGAAATATTTGGTGACATGAAGGTTTTGGTGTCATGAAATATTTGGTGTCATGAAGGTTTTGGTGTCATGAAGGTTTTGGTGTCATGAAGGTTTTGGTGACATGAAATATTTGGTGACATGAAGGTTTTGGTGTCATGAAATATTTGGTGACATGAAATATTTGGTGACATGAAGGTTTTGGTGTCATGAAATATTTGGTGACATGAAGGTTTTGGTGTCATGAAATATTTGGTGACATGAAGGTTTTGGTGTCATGAAATATTTGGTTACATGAAGGTTTTGGTGTCATGAAGGTTTTGGTGTCATGAAGGTTTTGGTGACAGGAAGGTTTTGGTGACATGAAGGTTTTGGTGTCATGAAGGTTTTGGTGTCATGAAATATTTGGTGACATGAAGGTTTTGGTGTCATGAAATATTTGGTGACATGAAGGTTTTGGTGTCATGAAATATTTGGTGACATGAAATATTTGGTGACATGAAGGTTTTGGTGTCATGAAATATTTGGTGACATGAAGGTTTTGGTGACATGAAGGTTTTGGTGTCATGAAATATTTGGTTACATGAAGGTTTTGGTGTCATGAAGGTTTTGGTGACATGAAGGTTTTGGTGTCATGAAGGATTTGGTGTCATGAAATATTTGGTGACATGAAATATTTGGTGACATGAAGGTTTTGGTGTCATGAAATATTTGGTGTCATGAAGGTTTTGGTGTCATGAAGGTTTTGGTGTCATGAAGGTTTTGGTGACATGAAATATTTGGAATATTTGGTGACATGAAGGTTTTGGTGTCATGAAATATTTGGTTACATGAAGGTTTTGGTGTCATGAAGGTTTTGGTGACATGAAGGTTTTGGTGTCATGAAGGTTTTGGTGTCATGAAGGTTTTGGTGTCATGAAGGTTTTGGTGACATGAAGGTTTTGGTGACATGAAGGTTTTGGTGTCATGAAGGTTTTGGTGTCATGAAGGTTTTGGTGTCATGAAGGTTTTGGTGACATGAAGGTTTTGGTGTCATGAAATATTTGGTGTCATGAAGGTTTTGGTGTCATGAAGGTTTTGGTGTCATGAAGGTTTTGGTGTCATAAAGGTTTTGGTGACATGAAGGTTTTGGTGTCATGAAATATTTGGTTACATGAAGGTTTTGGTGTCATGAAGGTTTTGGTGACATGAAGGTTTTGGTGTCATGAAGGTTTTGGTGTCATGAAATATTTGGTGACATGAAGGTTTTGGTGTCATGAAGGTTTTGGTGTCATGAAGGTTTTGGTGTCATGAAGGTTTTGGTGTCATGAAATATTTGGTGACATGAAGGTTTTGGTGTCATGAAATATTTGGTGACATGAAGGTTTTGGTGTCATGAAATATTTGGTGACATGAAATATTTGGTGACATGAAGGTTTTGGTGTCATGAAATATTTGGTGACATGAAGGTTTTGGTGACATGAAATATTTGGTGACATGAAGGTTTTGGTGTCATGAAGGTTTTGGTGACATGAAGGTTTTGGTGTCATGAAGGTTTTGGTGTCATGAAATATTTGGTGACATGAAGGTTTTGGTGACATGAAGGTTTTGGTGACATGAAGGTTTTGGTGACATGAAGGTTTTGGTGTCATGAAGGTTTTGGTGACATGAAGGTTTTGGTGTCATGAAGGTTTTGGTGTCATGAAGGTTTTGGTGTCATGAAATATTTGGTGACATGAAATATTTGGTGACATGAAATATTTGGTGAAATGAAGGTTTTGGTGTCATGAAATATTTGGTGACATGAAGGTTTTGGTGACATGAAATATTTGGTGACATGAAGGTTTTGGTGTCATGAAGGTTTTGGTGACATGAAGGTTTTGGTGTCATGAAGGTTTTGGTGTCATGAAATATTTGGTTACATGAAGGTTTTGGTGACATGAAGGTTTTGGTGTCATGAAGGTTTTGGTGTCATGAAGGTTTTGGTGTCATGAAGGTTTTGGTGACATGAAGGTTTTGGTGTCATGAAGGTTTTGGTGTCATGAAATATTTGGTGACATGAAATATTTGGTGACATGAAGGTTTTGGTGTCATGAAATATTTGGTGTCATGAAGGTTTTGGTGTCATGAAGGTTTTGGTGTCATGAAGGTTTTGGTGACATGAAGGTTTTGGTGACATGAAATATTTGGAATATTTGGTGACATGAAGGTTTTGATGTCATGAAATATTTGGTGACATGAAGGTTTTGGTGTCATGAAGGTTTTGGTGTCATGAAGGTTTTGGTGTCATGAAATATTTGGTGACATGAAGGTTTTGGTGTCATGAAATATTTGGTGACATGAAGGTTTTGGTGTCATGAAATATTTGGTGACATGAAGGTTTTGGTGTCATGAAGGTTTTGGTGACATGAAGGTTTTGGTGTCATGAAGGTTTTGGTGACATGAAGGTTTTGGTGACATGAAGGTTTTGGTGACATGAAGGTTTTGGTGACATGAAGGTTTTGGTGACATGAAGGTTTTTCTGTCATGAAATATTTGGTGACATGAAATATTTGGTGACATGAAGGTTTTGGTGTCATGAAATATTTGGTGACATGAAATATTTGGTGACATGAAGGTTTTGGTGTCATGAAATATTTGGTGTCATGAAGGTTTTGGTGACATGAAGGTTTTGGTGTCATGAAGGTTTTGGTGTCATGAAGGTTTTGGTGTCATGAAATATTTGGTGACATGAAGGTTTTGGTGTCATGAAGGTTTTGGTGTCATGAAATATTTGGTTACATGAAGGTTTTGGTGTCATGAAGGTTTTGGTGACATGAAATATTTGGTGACATGAAATATTTGGTGACATGAAGGTTTTGGTGTCATGAAGGTTTTGGTGTCATGAAATATTTGGTGACATGAAATATTTGGTGTCATGAAGGTTTTGGTGTCATGAAGGTTTTGGTGACATGAAGGTTTTGGTGTCATGAAGGTTTTGGTGTCATGAAATATTTGGTGACATGAAATATTTGGTGACATGAAGGTTTTGGTGTCATGAAATATTTGGTGACATGAAATATTTGGTGACATGAAGGTTTTGGTGTCATGAAGGTTTTGGTGTCATGAAGGTTTTGGTGTCATGAAGGTTTTGGTGTCATGACATATTTGGTGACATGAAATATTTGGTGACATGAAGGTTTTGGTGTCATGAAATATTTGGTGACATGAAGGTTTTGGTGTCATGAAATATTTGGTGACATGAAGGTTTTGGTCACATGAAATATTTGGTGACATGAAGGTTTTGGTGTCATGAAGGTTTTGGTGACATGAAGGTTTTTGTGTCATGAAGGTTTTGGTGTCATGAAATATTTGGTTACATGAAGGTTTTGGTGTCATGAAGGTTTTGGTGTCATGAAGGTTTTGGTGACATGAAGGTTTTGGTGTCATGAAGGTTTTGGTGTCATGAAATATTTGGTGACATGAAGGTTTTGGTGTCATGAAGGTTTTGGTGTCATGAAGGTTTTGGTGTCATGAAGGTTTTGGTGACATGAAGGTTTTGGTGTCATGAAATATTTGGTGTCATGAAGGTTTTGGTGTCATGAAGGTTTTGGTGTCATGAAGGTTTTGGTGTCATGAAGGTTTTGGTGTCATGAAGGTTTTGGTGACATGAAGGTTTTGGTGACATGAAGGTTTTGGTGACATGAAGGTTTTGGTGTCATGAAGGTTTTGGTGACATGAAGGTTTTGGTGTCATGAAGGTTTTGGTGACATGAAGGTTTTGGTGTCATGAAGGTTTTGGTGACATGAAGGTTTTGGTGTCATGAAGGTTTTGGTGACATGAAGGTTTTGGTGTCATGAAGGTTTTGGTGACATGAAGGTTTTGGTGTCATGAAATATTTGGTTACATGAAGGTTTTGGTGTCATGAAGGTTTTGGTGACATGAAGGTTTTGGTGTCATGAAGGTTTTGGTGTCATGAAATATTTGGTGACATGAAGGTTTTGGTGTCATGAAATATTTGGTGACATGAAGGTTTTGGTGTCATGAAATATTTGGTGACATGAAATATTTGGTGACATGAAGGTTTTGGTGTCATGAAATATTTGGTGACATGAAGGTTTTGGTGACATGAAATATTTGGTGACATGAAGGTTTTGGTGTCATGAAGGTTTTGGTGACATGAAGGTTTTGGTGACATGAAGGTTTTGGTGACATGAAGGTTTTGGTGACATGAAGGTTTTGGTGACATGAAATATTTGGTGACATGAAGGTTTTGGTGACATGAAGGTTTTGGTGTCATGAAGGTTTTGGTGTCATGAAGGTTTTGGTGTCATGAAGGTTTTGGTGACATGAAGGTTTTGGTGACATGAAGGTTTTGGTGTCATGAAGGTTTTGGTGTCATGAAGGTTTTGGTGTCATGAAGGTTTTGGTGACATGAAGGTTTTGGTGTCATGAAATATTTGGTTACATGAAGGTTTTGGTGTCATGAAGGTTTTGGTGTCATGAAATATTTGGTTACATGAAGGTTTTGGTGTCATGAAGGTTTTGGTGACATGAAGGTTTTGGTGTCATGAAGGTTTTGGTGTCATGAAGGTTTTGGTGTCATGAAGGTTTTGGTGACATGAAGGTTTTGGTGACATGAAGGTTTTGGTGTCATGAAGGTTTTGGTGTCATGAAGGTTTTGGTATCATGAAGGTTTTGGTGACATGAAGGTTTTGGTGTCATGAAATATTTGGTGTCATGAAGGTTTTGGTGTCATGAAGGTTTTGGTGTCATGAAGGTTTTGGTGTCATAAAGGTTTTGGTGACATGAAGGTTTTGGTGTCATGAAATATTTGGTTACATGAAGGTTTTGGTGTCATGAAGGTTTTGGTGACATGAAGGTTTTGGTGTCATGAAGGTTTTGGTGTCATGAAATATTTGGTGACATGAAGGTTTTGGTGACATGAAGGTTTTGGTGTCATGAAATATTTGGTGACATGAAATATTTGGTGACATGAAGGTTTTGGTGTCATGAAATATTTGGTGACATGAAGGTTTTGGTGACATGAAATATTTGGTTACATGAAGGTTTTGGTGTCATGAAGGTTTTGGTGACATGAAGGTTTTGGTGTCATGAAGGTTTTGGTGTCATGAAGGTTTTGGTGTCATGAAGGTTTTGGTGTCATGAAGGTTTTGGTGTCATGAAGGTTTTGGTGTCATGAAGGTTTTGGTGTCATGAAGGTTTTGGTGACATGAAGGTTTTGGTGACATGAAATATTTGGTGTCATGAAGGTTTTGGTGTCATGAAGGTTTTGGTGTCATGAAGGTTTTGGTGTCATGAAGGTTTTGGTGACATGAAGGTTTTGGTGTCATGAAATATTTGGTGTCATGAAGGTTTTGGTGTCATGAAGGTTTTGGTGTCATGAAGGTTTTGGTGTCATAAAGGTTTTGGTGACATGAAGGTTTTGGTGTCATGAAATATTTGGTTACATGAAGGTTTTGGTGTCATGAAGGTTTTGGTGACATGAAGGTTTTGGTGTCATGAAGGTTTTGGTGTCATGAAATATTTGGTGACATGAAGGTTTTGGTGTCATGAAGGTTTTGGTGTCATGAAATATTTGGTGACATGAAGGTTTTGGTGACATGAAGGTTTTGGTGTCATGAAATATTTGGTGACATGAAGGTTTTGGTGTCATGAAATATTTGGTGACATGAAATATTTGGTGACATGAAGGTTTTGGTGACATGAAATATTTGGTGACATGAAGGTTTTGGTGTCATGAAGGTTTTGGTGTCATGAAGGTTTTGGTGTCATGAAGGTTTTGGTGACATGAAGGTTTTGGTGTCATGAAATATTTGGTGTCATGAAGGTTTTGGTGTCATGAAGGTTTTGGTGTCATGAAGGTTTTGGTGTCATGAAGGTTTTGGTGTCATGAAGGTTTTGGTGACATGAAGGTTTTGGTGACATGAAGGTTTTGGTGACATGAAGGTTTTGGTGTCATGAAGGTTTTGGTGACATGAAGGTTTTGGTGTCATGAAGGTTTTGGTGACATGAAGGTTTTGGTGTCATGAAGGTTTTGGTGACATGAAGGTTTTGGTGTCATGAAGGTTTTGGTGACATGAAGGTTTTGGTGTCATGAAGGTTTTGGTGACATGAAGGTTTTGGTGTCATGAAATATTTGGTTACATGAAGGTTTTGGTGTCATGAAGGTTTTGGTGACATGAAGGTTTTGGTGTCATGAAGGTTTTGGTGTCATGAAATATTTGGTGACATGAAGGTTTTGGTGTCATGAAATATTTGGTGACATGAAGGTTTTGGTGTCATGAAATATTTGGTGACATGAAATATTTGGTGACATGAAGGTTTTGGTGTCATGAAATATTTGGTGACATGAAGGTTTTGGTGACATGAAATATTTGGTGACATGAAGGTTTTGGTGTCATGAAGGTTTTGGTGACATGAAGGTTTTGGTGACATGAAGGTTTTGGTGACATGAAGGTTTTGGTGACATGAAGGTTTTGGTGACATGAAATATTTGGTGACATGAAGGTTTTGGTGACATGAAGGTTTTGGTGTCATGAAGGTTTTGGTGTCATGAAGGTTTTGGTGTCATGAAGGTTTTGGTGACATGAAGGTTTTGGTGACATGAAGGTTTTGGTGTCATGAAGGTTTTGGTGTCATGAAGGTTTTGGTGTCATGAAGGTTTTGGTGACATGAAGGTTTTGGTGTCATGAAATATTTGGTTACATGAAGGTTTTGGTGTCATGAAGGTTTTGGTGTCATGAAATATTTGGTTACATGAAGGTTTTGGTGTCATGAAGGTTTTGGTGACATGAAGGTTTTGGTGTCATGAAGGTTTTGGTGTCATGAAGGTTTTGGTGTCATGAAGGTTTTGGTGACATGAAGGTTTTGGTGACATGAAGGTTTTGGTGTCATGAAGGTTTTGGTGTCATGAAGGTTTTGGTATCATGAAGGTTTTGGTGACATGAAGGTTTTGGTGTCATGAAATATTTGGTGTCATGAAGGTTTTGGTGTCATGAAGGTTTTGGTGTCATGAAGGTTTTGGTGTCATAAAGGTTTTGGTGACATGAAGGTTTTGGTGTCATGAAATATTTGGTTACATGAAGGTTTTGGTGTCATGAAGGTTTTGGTGACATGAAGGTTTTGGTGTCATGAAGGTTTTGGTGTCATGAAATATTTGGTGACATGAAGGTTTTGGTGACATGAAGGTTTTGGTGTCATGAAATATTTGGTGACATGAAATATTTGGTGACATGAAGGTTTTGGTGTCATGAAATATTTGGTGACATGAAGGTTTTGGTGACATGAAATATTTGGTTACATGAAGGTTTTGGTGTCATGAAGGTTTTGGTGACATGAAGGTTTTGGTGTCATGAAGGTTTTGGTGTCATGAAGGTTTTGGTGTCATGAAGGTTTTGGTGTCATAAAGGTTTTGGTGACATGAAGGTTTTGGTGTCATGAAATATTTGGTGTCATGAAGGTTTTGGTGTCATGAAGGTTTTGGTGTCATGAAGGTTTTGGTGTCATGAAGGTTTTGGTGACATGAAGGTTTTGGTGTCATGAAATATTTGGTGTCATGAAGGTTTTGGTGTCATGAAGGTTTTGGTGTCATGAAGGTTTTGGTGTCATAAAGGTTTTGGTGACATGAAGGTTTTGGTGTCATGAAATATTTGGTTACATGAAGGTTTTGGTGTCATGAAGGTTTTGGTGACATGAAGGTTTTGGTGTCATGAAGGTTTTGGTGTCATGAAATATTTGGTGACATGAAGGTTTTGGTGTCATGAAGGTTTTGGTGTCATGAAATATTTGGTGACATGAAGGTTTTGGTGACATGAAGGTTTTGGTGTCATGAAATATTTGGTGACATGAAGGTTTTGGTGTCATGAAATATTTGGTGACATGAAATATTTGGTGACATTAAGGTTTTGGTGACATGAAATATTTGGTGACATGAAGGTTTTGGTGTCATGAAATATTTGGTGACATGAAATATTTGGTGACATGAAGGTTTTTGTGTCATGAAGGTTTTGGTGTCATGAAGGTTTTGGTGACATGAAGGTTTTGGTGTCATGAAGGTTTTGGTGTCATGAAATATTTGGTTACATGAAGGTTTTGGTGTCATGAAGGTTTTGGTGTCATGAAGGTTTTGGTGTCATGAAATATTTGGTGACATGAAATATTTGGTGTCATGAAGATTTTGGTGACATGAAGGTTTTGGTGTCATGATGGTTTTGGTGACATGAAGGTTTTGGTGTCATGAAGGTTTTGGTGACATGAAGGTTTTGGTGTCATGAAGGTTTTGGTGTCCTGAAATATTTGGTGACATGAAGGTTTTGGTGTCATGAAGGTTTTGGTGACATGAAGGTTTTGGTGTCATGAAGGTTTTGGTGACATGAAGGTTTTGGTGTCATGAAATATTTGGTGTCATGAAGGTTTTGGTGTCATGAAGGTTTTGGTGTCATGAAGATTTTGGTGACATGAAGGTTTTGGTGACATGAAATATTTGGAATATTTGGTGACATGAAATATTTGGTGACATGAAGGTTTTGGTGTCATGAAATATTTGGTGTCATGAAGGTTTTGGTGACATGAAGGTTTTGGTGTCATGAAGGTTTTGGTGTCATGAAATATTTGGTGACATGAAGGTTTTGGTGACATGAAGGTTTTGGTGTCATGAAATATTTGGTGACATGAAGGTTTTGGTGTCATGAAATATTTGGTGACATGAAGGTTTTGGTGACATGAAGGTTTTGGTGACATGAAGGTTTTGGTGTCATGAAGGTTTTGGTGACATGAAGGTTTTGGTGTCATGAAGGTTTTGGTGTCATGAAATATTTGGTTACATGAAGGTTTTGGTGTCATGAAGGTTTTGGTGACATGAAGGTTTTGGTGTCATGAAGGTTTTGGTGTCATGAAGGTTTTGGTGACATGAAGGTTTTGGTGTCATGAAGGTTTTGGTGTCATGAAGGTTTTGGTGTCATGAAATATTTGGTGACATGAAATATTTGGTGACATGAAGGTTTTGGTGTCATGAAATATTTGGTGTCATGAAGGTTTTGGTGTCATGAAATATTTGGTGACATGAAGGTTTTGGTGTCATGAAGGTTTTGGTGTCATGAAATATTTGGTGACATGAAGGTTTTGGTGTCATGAAATATTTGGTGACATGAAGGTTTTGGTGTCATGAAGGTTTTGGTGACATGAAGGTTTTGGTGTCATGAAGGTTTTGGTGACATGAAGGTTTTGGTGTCATGAAATATTTGGTGACATGTAGGTTTTGGTGTCATGAAGGTTTTGGTGAACGTTTTGGTGACATGAAGGTTTTGGTGACATGAAGGTTTTGGTGACATGAAATATTTGGTGACATGAAGGTTTTGGTGTCATGAAGGTTTTGGTGACATGAAGGTTTTGGTGACATGAAGGTTTTGGTGACATGAAATATTTGGTGTCATGAAGGTTTTGGTGACATGAAGGTTTTGGTGTCATGAAGGTTTTGGTGACATGAAGGTTTTGGTGACATGAAGGTTTTGGTGACATGAAGGTTTTGGTGTCATGAAGGTTTTGGTGTCATGAAATATTTGGTGACATGAAGGTTTTGGTGACATGAAGGTTTTGGTGTCATGAAATATTTGGTGACATGAAGGTTTTGGTGTCATGAAATATTTGGTGACATGAAATATTTGGTGACATGAAGGTTTTGGTGACATGAAATATTTGGTGACATGAAGGTTTTGGTGTCATGAAGGTTTTGGTGACATGAAGGTTTTGGTGTCATGAAGGTTTTGGTGTCATGAAATATTTGGTTACATGAAGGTTTTGGTGTCATGAAGGTTTTGGTGACATGAAGGTTTTGGTGTCATGAAGGTTTTGGTGTCATGAAGGTTTTGGTGACATGAAGGTTTTGGTGTCATGAAATATTTGGTGACATGAAGGTTTTGGTGTCATGAAGGTTTTGGTGACATGAAGGTTTTGGTGTCATGAAGGTTTTGGTGACATGAAGGTTTTGGTGTCATGAAGGTTTTGGTGTCATGAAATATTTGGTGACATGAAGGTTTTGGTGTCATGAAGGTTTTGGTGACATGAAGGTTTTGGTGTCATGAAGGTTTTGGTGACATGAAGGTTTTGGTGTCATGAAATATTTGGTGTCATGAAGGTTTTGGTGTCATGAAGGTTTTGGTGTCATGAAGATTTTGGTGACATGAAGGTTTTGGTGACATGAAATATTTGGTGACATGAAATATTTGGTGACATGAAGGTTTTGGTGACATGAAATATTTGGTGACATGAAGGTTTTGGTGTCATGAAGGTTTTGGTGACATGAAGGTTTTGGTGTCATGAAGGTTTTGGTGTCATGAAATATTTGGTTACATGAAGGTTTTGGTGTCATGAAGGTTTTGGTGTCATGAAGGTTTTGGTGTCATGAAATATTTGGTGACATGAAATATTTGGTGTCATGAAGATTTTGGTGACATGAAGGTTTTGGTGTCATGATGGTTTTGGTGACATGAAGGTTTTGGTGTCATGAAGGTTTTGGTGACATGAAGGTTTTGGTGTCATGAAGGTTTTGGTGTCCTGAAATATTTGGTGACATGAAGGTTTTGGTGTCATGAAGGTTTTGGTGACATGAAGGTTTTGGTGTCATGAAGGTTTTGGTGACATGAAGGTTTTGGTGTCATGAAATATTTGGTGTCATGAAGGTTTTGGTGTCATGAAGGTTTTGGTGTCATGAAGATTTTGGTGACATGAAGGTTTTGGTGACATGAAATATTTGGAATATTTGGTGACATGAAATATTTGGTGACATGAAGGTTTTGGTGTCATGAAATATTTGGTGTCATGAAGGTTTTGGTGACATGAAGGTTTTGGTGTCATGAAGGTTTTGGTGTCATGAAATATTTGGTGACATGAAGGTTTTGGTGACATGAAGGTTTTGGTGTCATGAAATATTTGGTGACATGAAGGTTTTGGTGTCATGAAATATTTGGTGACATGAAGGTTTTGGTGACATGAAGGTTTTGGTGACATGAAGGTTTTGGTGTCATGAAGGTTTTGGTGACATGAAGGTTTTGGTGTCATGAAGGTTTTGGTGTCATGAAATATTTGGTTACATGAAGGTTTTGGTGTCATGAAGGTTTTGGTGACATGAAGGTTTTGGTGTCATGAAGGTTTTGGTGTCATGAAGGTTTTGGTGACATGAAGGTTTTGGTGTCATGAAGGTTTTGGTGTCATGAAGGTTTTGGTGTCATGAAATATTTGGTGACATGAAATATTTGGTGACATGAAGGTTTTGGTGTCATGAAATATTTGGTGTCATGAAGGTTTTGGTGTCATGAAATATTTGGTGACATGAAGGTTTTGGTGTCATGAAGGTTTTGGTGTCATGAAATATTTGGTGACATGAAGGTTTTGGTGTCATGAAATATTTGGTGACATGAAATATTTGGTGACATGAAGGTTTTGGTGACATGAAATATTTGGTGACATGAAGGTTTTGGTGTCATGAAGGTTTTGGTGACATGAAGGTTTTGGTGTCATGAAGGTTTTGGTGTCATGAAATATTTGGTTACATGAAGGTTTTGGTGTCATGAAGGTTTTGGTGACATGAAGGTTTTGGTGTCATGAAGGTTTTGGTGTCATGAAGGTTTTGGTGACATGAAGGTTTTGGTGTCATGAAATATTTGGTGACATGAAGGTTTTGGTGTCATGAAGGTTTTGGTGACATGAAGGTTTTGGTGTCATGAAGGTTTTGGTGACATGAAGGTTTTGGTGTCATGAAGGTTTTGGTGTCATGAAATATTTGGTGACATGAAGGTTTTGGTGTCATGAAGGTTTTGGTGACATGAAGGTTTTGGTGTCATGAAGGTTTTGGTGACATGAAGGTTTTGGTGTCATGAAATATTTGGTGTCATGAAGGTTTTGGTGTCATGAAGGTTTTGGTGTCATGAAGATTTTGGTGACATGAAGGTTTTGGTGACATGAAATATTTGGAATATTTGGTGACATGAAATATTTGGTGACATGAAGGTTTTGGTGTCATGAAATATTTGGTGTCATGAAGGTTTTGGTGACATGAAGGTTTTGGTGTCATGAAGGTTTTGGTGTCATGAAATATTTGGTGACATGAAGGTTTTGGTGACATGAAGGTTTTGGTGTCATGAAATATTTGGTGACATGAAGGTTTTGGTGTCATGAAATATTTGGTGACATGAAATATTTGGTGACATGAAATATTTGGTGACATGAAGGTTTTGGTGACATGAAGGTTTTGGTGACATGAAGGTTTTGGTGTCATGAAGGTTTTGGTGACATGAAGGTTTTGGTGTCATGAAGGTTTTGGTGTCATGAAATATTTGGTTACATGAAGGTTTTGGTGTCATGAAGGTTTTGGTGACATGAAGGTTTTGGTGTCATGAAGGTTTTGGTGTCATGAAGGTTTTGGTGTCATGAAATATTTGGTGACATGAAGGTTTTGGTGTCATGAAGGTTTTGGTGTCATGAAGGTTTTGGTGTCATGAAATATTTGGTGACATGAAATATTTGGTGACATGAAGGTTTTGGTGTCATGAAATATTTGGTGTCATGAAGGTTTTGGTGTCATGAAGGTTTTGGTGTCATAAAGGTTTTGGTGACATGAAGGTTTTGGTGTCATGAAATATTTGGTGTCATGAAGGTTTTGGTGTCATGAAGGTTTTGGTGTCATGAAGGTTTTGGTGTCATGAAGGTTTTGGTGACATGAAGGTTTTGGTGTCATGAAATATTTGGTGCCATGAAGGTTTTGGTGTCATGAAGGTTTTGGTGTCATGAAGGTTTTGGTGTCATAAAGGTTTTGGTGACATGAAGGTTTTGGTGTCATGAAATATTTGGTTACATGAAGGTTTTGGTGTCATGAAGGTTTTGGTGACATGAAGGTTTTGGTGTCATGAAGGTTTTGGTGTCATGAAATATTTGGTGACATGAAGGTTTTGGTGTCATGAAGGTTTTGGTGTCATGAAATATTTGGTGACATGAAGGTTTTGGTGACATGAAGGTTTTGGTGTCATGAAATATTTGGTGACATGAAGGTTTTGGTGTCATGAAATATTTGGTGACATGAAATATTTGGTGACATGAAGGTTTTGGTGACATGAAATATTTGGTGACATGAAGGTTTTGGTGTCATGAAGGTTTTTGTGTCATGAAGGTTTTGGTGTCATGAAATATTTGGTTACATGAAGGTTTTGGTGTCATGAAGGTTTTGGTGTCATGAAGGTTTTGGTGTCATGAAATATTTGGTGACATGAAATATTTGGTGTCATGAAGATTTTGGTGACATGAAGGTTTTGGTGTCATGATGGTTTTGGTGACATGAAGGTTTTGGTGTCATGAAGGTTTTGGTGACATGAAGGTTTTGGTGTCATGAAGGTTTTGGTGTCCTGAAATATTTGGTGACATGAAGGTTTTGGTGTCATGAAGGTTTTGGTGACATGAAGGTTTTGGTGTCATGAAGGTTTTGGTGACATGAAGGTTTTGGTGTCATGAAATATTTGGTGTCATGAAGGTTTTGGTGTCATGAAGGTTTTGGTGTCATGAAGATTTTGGTGACATGAAGGTTTTGGTGACATGAAATATTTGGAATATTTGGTGACATGAAATATTTGGTGACATGAAGGTTTTGGTGTCATGAAATATTTGGTGTCATGAAGGTTTTGGTGACATGAAGGTTTTGGTGTCATGAAGGTTTTGGTGTCATGAAATATTTGGTGACATGAAGGTTTTGGTGACATGAAGGTTTTGGTGTCATGAAATATTTGGTGACATGAAGGTTTTGGTGTCATGAAATATTTGGTGACATGAAGGTTTTGGTGACATGAAGGTTTTGGTGACATGAAGGTTTTGGTGTCATGAAGGTTTTGGTGACATGAAGGTTTTGGTGTCATGAAGGTTTTGGTGTCATGAAATATTTGGTTACATGAAGGTTTTGGTGTCATGAAGGTTTTGGTGACATGAAGGTTTTGGTGTCATGAAGGTTTTGGTGTCATGAAGGTTTTGGTGACATGAAGGTTTTGGTGTCATGAAGGTTTTGGTGTCATGAAATATTTGGTGACATGAAGGTTTTGGTGTCATGAAATATTTGGTGACATGAAATATTTGGTGACATGAAGGTTTTGGTGTCATGAAATATTTGGTGTCATGAAGGTTTTGGTGTCATGAAATATTTGGTGACATGAAGGTTTTGGTGTCATGAAGGTTTTGGTGTCATGAAATATTTGGTGACATGAAGGTTTTGGTGTCATGAAATATTTGGTGACATGAAGGTTTTGGTGTCATGAAGGTTTTGGTGACATGAAGGTTTTGGTGTCATGAAGGTTTTGGTGACATGAAGGTTTTGGTGTCATGAAATATTTGGTGACATGTAGGTTTTGGTGTCATGAAGGTTTTGGTGAACGTTTTGGTGACATGAAGGTTTTGGTGACATGAAGGTTTTGGTGACATGAAATATTTGGTGACATGAAGGTTTTGGTGTCATGAAGGTTTTGGTGACATGAAGGTTTTGGTGACATGAAGGTTTTGGTGACATGAAATATTTGGTGTCATGAAGGTTTTGGTGACATGAAGGTTTTGGTGACATGAAGGTTTTGGTGACATGAAGGTTTTGGTGACATGAAGGTTTTGGTGTCATGAAGGTTTTGGTGTCATGAAATATTTGGTGACATGAAGGTTTTGGTGACATGAAGGTTTTGGTGTCATGAAATATTTGGTGACATGAAGGTTTTGGTGTCATGAAATATTTGGTGACATGAAATATTTGGTGACATGAAGGTTTTGGTGACATGAAATATTTGGTGACATGAAGGTTTTGGTGTCATGAAGGTTTTGGTGACATGAAGGTTTTGGTGTCATGAAGGTTTTGGTGTCATGAAATATTTGGTTACATGAAGGTTTTGGTGTCATGAAGGTTTTGGTGACATGAAGGTTTTGGTGTCATGAAGGTTTTGGTGTCATGAAGGTTTTGGTGACATGAAGGTTTTGGTGTCATGAAATATTTGGTGACATGAAGGTTTTGGTGTCATGAAGGTTTTGGTGACATGAAGGTTTTGGTGTCATGAAGGTTTTGGTGACATGAAGGTTTTGGTGTCATGAAGGTTTTGGTGTCATGAAATATTTGGTGACATGAAGGTTTTGGTGTCATGAAGGTTTTGGTGACATGAAGGTTTTGGTGTCATGAAGGTTTTGGTGACATGAAGGTTTTGGTGTCATGAAATATTTGGTGTCATGAAGGTTTTGGTGTCATGAAGGTTTTGGTGTCATGAAGATTTTGGTGACATGAAGGTTTTGGTGACATGAAATATTTGGAATATTTGGTGACATGAAATATTTGGTGACATGAAGGTTTTGGTGTCATGAAATATTTGGTGTCATGAAGGTTTTGGTGACATGAAGGTTTTGGTGTCATGAAGGTTTTGGTGTCATGAAATATTTGGTGACATGAAGGTTTTGGTGACATGAAGGTTTTGGTGTCATGAAATATTTGGTGACATGAAGGTTTTGGTGTCATGAAATATTTGGTGACATGAAATATTTGGTGACATGAAATATTTGGTGACATGAAGGTTTTGGTGACATGAAGGTTTTGGTGACATGAAGGTTTTGGTGTCATGAAGGTTTTGGTGACATGAAGGTTTTGGTGTCATGAAGGTTTTGGTGTCATGAAATATTTGGTTACATGAAGGTTTTGGTGTCATGAAGGTTTTGGTGACATGAAGGTTTTGGTGTCATGAAGGTTTTGGTGTCATGAAGGTTTTGGTGTCATGAAATATTTGGTGACATGAAGGTTTTGGTGTCATGAAGGTTTTGGTGTCATGAAGGTTTTGGTGTCATGAAATATTTGGTGACATGAAATATTTGGTGACATGAAGGTTTTGGTGTCATGAAATATTTGGTGTCATGAAGGTTTTGGTGTCATGAAATATTTGGTGACATGAAGGTTTTGGTGTCATGAAGGTTTTGGTGTCATGAAATATTTGGTGACATGAAGGTTTTGGTGTCATGAAATATTTGGTGACATGAAGGTTTTGGTGTCATGAAGGTTTTGGTGTCATGAAATATTTGGTGACATGAAGGTTTTGGTGACATGAAGGTTTTGGTGACATGAAGGTTTTGGTGACATGAAGGTTTTGGTGACATGAAGGTTTTGGTGTCATGAAGGTTTTGGTGTCATGAAGGTTTTGGTGTCATGAAGGTTTTGGTGACATGAAGGTTTTGGTGACATGAAGGTTTTGGTGACATGAAGGTTTTGGTGTCATGAAATATTTGGTGACATGAAGGTTTTGGTGTCATGAAATATTTGGTGACATGAAGGTTTTGGTGTCATGAAATATTTGGTGACATGAAGGTTTTGGTGACATGAAATATTTGGTGTCATGAAGGTTTTGGTGACATGAAATATTTGGTGACATGAAGGTTTTGGTGACATGAAGGTTTTGGTGTCATGAAGGTTTTGGTGACATGAAGGTTTTGGTGTCATGAAGGTTTTGGTGACATGAAGGTTTTGGTGACATGAAGGTTTTGGTGACATGAAGGTTTTGGTGACATGAAGGTTTTGGTGTCATGAAGGTTTTGGTGTCATGAAGGTTTTGGTGACATGAAGGTTTTGGTGACATGAAGGTTTTGGTGTCATGAAATATTTGGTGACATGAAATATTTGGTGACATGAAGGTTTTGGTGTCATGTAATATTTGGTGACATGAAATATTTGGTGACATGAAGGTTTTGGTGTCATGAAATATTTGGTGACATGAAGGTTTTGGTGTCATGAAATATTTGGTGTCATGAAGGTTTTGGTGTCATGAAGGTTTTGGTGTCATGAAATATTTGGTGACATGAAGGTTTTGGTGTCATGAAATATTTGGTTACATGAAGGTTTTGGTGTCATGAAGGTTTTGGTGTCATGAAGGTTTTGGTGACATGAAGGTTTTGGTGTCATGAAGGTTTTGGTGTCATGAAATATTTGGTGACATGAAGGTTTTGGTGACATGAAATATTTGGTGACATGAAGGTTTTGGTGTCATGAAGGTTTTGGTGTCATGAAGGTTTTGGTGACATGAAGGTTTTGGTGACATGAAGGTTTTGGTGTCATGAAATATTTGGTTACATGAAGGTTTTGGTGTCATGAAGGTTTTGGTGACATGAAGGTTTTGGTGACATGAAATATTTGGTGACATGAAGGTTTTGGTGACATGAAGGTTTTGGTGTCATGAAGGTTTTGGTGTCATGAAGGTTTTGGTGTCATGAAGGTTTTGGTGACATGAAGGTTTTGGTGTCATGAAATATTTGGTGTCATGAAGGTTTTGGTGACATGAAGGTTTTGGTGTCATGAAGGTTTTGGTGTCATGAAGGTTTTGGTGACATGAAGGTTTTGGTGTCATGAAATATTTGGTGTCATGAAGGTTTTGGTGTCATGAAGGTTTTGGTGTCATGAAGGTTTTGGTGTCATAAAGGTTTTGGTGACATGAAGGTTTTGGTGTCATGAAATATTTGGTTACATGAAGGTTTTGGTGTCATGAAGGTTTTGGTGACATGAAGGTTTTGGTGTCATGAAGGTTTTGGTGTCATGAAATATTTGGTGACATGAAGGTTTTGGTGTCATGAAGGTTTTGGTGTCATGAAATATTTGGTGACATGAAGGTTTTGGTGTCATGAAGGTTTTGGTGACATGAAGGTTTTGGTGACATGAAGGTTTTGGTGTCATGAAATATTTGGTTACATGAAGGTTTTGGTGTCATGAAGGTTTTGGTGACATGAAGGTTTTGGTGTCATGAAGGTTTTGGTGTCATGAAATATTTGGTGACATGAAGGTTTTGGTGTCATGAAATATTTGGTGACACGAAGGTTTTGGTGTCATGAAGGTTTTGGTGTCATGAAGGTTTTGGTGACATGAAGGTTTTGGTGTCATGAAGGTTTTGGTGACATGAAGGTTTTGGTGACATGAAGGTTTTGGTGACATGAAGGTTTTGGTGTCATGAAGGTTTTGGTGACATGAAGGTTTTGGTGACATGAAATATTTGGTGTCATGAAGGTTTTGGTGTCATGAAATATTTGGTGTCATGAAGGTTTTGGTGACATGAAGGTTTTGGTGTCATGAAGGTTTTGGTGTCATGAAATATTTGGTGTCATGAAATATTTGGTGACATGAAGGTTTTGGTGACATGAAGGTTTTGGTGACATGAAGGTTTTGGTGTCATGAAGGTTTTGGTGACATGAAGGTTTTGGTGACATGAAGGTTTTGGTGACATGAAGGTTTTGGTGACATGAAGGTTTTGGTGTCATGAAATATTTGGTGACATGAAATATTTGGTGACATGAAGGTTTTGGTGTCATGAAATATTTGGTGACATGAAGGTTTTGGTGACATGAAATATTTGGTGTCATGAAGGTTTTGGTGACATTAAATATTTGTATAAATAAATATATATAATTTTTACAAAAATAACCTGTTTAATACCAGATGTAAGCTCTATCATAAATATAATATAGTATGTAAACCTGAAAAAAAGGCCGGAGGTCAATGATCGACTTTGTTGTCGTTTCATCTGACCTTCGGCCGCATGTCTTGGACACTCGGGTGAAGAGAGGGGCTGAGCTGTCAACTGATCACCACCTGGTGGTGAGTTGGATGCGCTGGCGGAGGAGGAGGTTGGACAGACCGGGCAGACCCAAACGGATTGTGAGGGTCTGTTGGGAACGCCTGGCCGAGCCCTCTGTCAGGGACATCTTCAACTCTCACCTCCGGGAGAGCTTCTCTCAGATCCTGGGGGAGGCGGGGGACATCGAGTCCGAGTGGACCATGTTCTCTGCCTCCATTGTCAACGCGGCGGCTCGAAGCTGTGGACGCAAGGTCTCCGGTGCCTGTCGTGGCGGCAATCCTAGAACCCGGTGGTGGACACCGGAAGTACAGGATGCCGTCAGACTGAAGAAGGAGTCCTACCGGGCTATGTTGGCCGGTGGGACTCCTGACGCAGTAGATAGGTACCGGCAGGCCAAGCGGCTCGGGCAGTCTTGGAGGCAAAAACTCGGGTCTGGGAGGAGTTCGGGGAGGCCATGGAGGAGGACTTTCGGTCGGCCTCGAGGAAATTCTGGAGGACCGTTCGGCGCCTCAGAAGGGGGAAGCAGTACTCTGCCAACACCATTTATGGTGCTGGTGGGGAGCTGTTGACCTCGACTGGGGACATTGTCGGACGGTGGAAGGAATACTTTGAGGATCTCCTTAACCCGACTGACATGCCTTCCACTGAGGAAGCAGAGGGTTGGGGCTCGGAGGCGTGCTCATCCATCACCCAAGCCGAGGTCACCGAGGTGGTTCGTAAGCTCCTCGGTGGCCGGGCACCGGGGGTGGATGAGATTCGCCCTGAGTACCTCAAGTCTCTGGATGTCGTAGGGCTGTCTTGGTTGACACGCCTCTGCGACATTGCATGGAGGAAGGGGACAGTACCGCTGGGGTGGCAAACCGGGGTGGTGGTCCCTCTGTTTAAAAAGGGGGACCGGAGGGTGTGTTCCAACTACAGGGGGATCACACTTCTCAGCCTCCCGGGGAAAGTCTACGCCAGGGTACTGGAGAGGAGATTACGGCCGATAGTCGAACCTCGGATTCAGGAGGAACAATGCGGTTTTCGTCCCGGTCGTGGAACACTGGACCAGCTCTACACCCTCCGCAGGGTGCTCGAGGGTTCATGGGAATTTGCCCAACCAGTCTACATGTGTTTTGTGGATCTGGAGAAGGCATTTGACCGTGTCCCTCGTGTCATTCTGTGGGGAGTCAGTGAGTATGGAGTCCGGGGCCCTCTACTAAGGGCTGTCCGGTCTCTGTATGATCGAAGCAGGAGTCTGGTTCGCATTGCCGGCAGTAAGTCAGACCTGTTCCCAGTGCATGTTGGACTCTGGCAGGGCTGCCCTTTGTCACCGGTCCTGTTCATAATTTTTATGGACAGGATTTTCTAGGCGCAGCCAGGGGCCGGAGGGGATCCGGTTTGGGAACCTCAGGATTTCATCTCTGCTTTTTGCAGATGATGTTGTCCTGTTGGCTTCATCAGACCGGGACCTCCAGCATGTGCTGGGGCGGTTTGCGGCCAAGTGCGACGCGGCAGGGATGAGAATCAGCACCTCCAAGACGGAGGCCATGGTTCTCCACCGGAAAAGGGTGGCATGCCTTCTCCGGGTGGGTGGAGAAGTCCTGCCCCAGGTGGAGGAGTTCAAGAATCTCGGGATCTTGTTCACGAGTGAGGGACCAATGGAGCGTGAGATTGACAGACGGATCGGTGCAGCGTCCGCAGTAATGCGGTCGATGTACCGGACCGTCGTGGTGAAGAGGGAGCTGAGTCGAAAGGCGAAGCTCTCGATTTACCGGTCAATCTACGCTCCTACCCTCACCTATGGTCATTGTAGCTGAGACTGAGGGTTCAGGGGTGATAGACGTCGCCAAGGGGTGTTTGACCAAACACGAGGGAGGCAGAACTGGGGAGTGGTTCTTAGCAGGACCTGTTCTAGTAGCTCTGTCTGACGCCTAGCCGTTTCGCTCTGTTGCTTTGCAGTTTCACTTTGCTGTTTAGCCGTCTCAACAATGTGTTGCATAAGGCTGGTGGATGGGCTTGTTGGACCCGGGTTCTGCAGCGAAGATGCAGAACTGCCTGACCTGCTTGCTTCACGTCGGGTGGGAGGTGTTGCTGGTTGCTGCTCCTCATCTCCATAATCAACCACATAATCCTGGAGGTGAGAAGGTCTATGGGTTGTCCTGTGGAGGCGAGGACTGGGGGTTGTTCTGCCTGGATCACCTCTGGAGGTTGCCATGGTAACGACTCTATCCGGCTCGAAGGACCAATTTGTAGCTGAGACTGAGGGTTCAGGGGTGATAGACGTCGCCAAGGGGTGTTTGACCAAACACGAGGGAGGCAGAACTTTCCTTTTACCAGTTTATTAGGCTGGAGGAATTTGTGTGGTCTACACAAGAAACAAAATACAAACAATATTAACACCAAAATTGTCTGAATAATGAAATTATAAACAGTTACATCTTTGATTAGAAAAGACTAACTTAATACACGAAAATATGCAGCGAATCAACACAAAATGCAGTCACTTAAAGGTAAGTACTGAAATGAGAGGCTTGAATGCATATAGCGGTCTGTGGCTCCATCTAGTGGTCGGGGATCGCAACTACACCGCTTCCTCTCAGCACGTGAGTGACGCATTAACAGCGATGTAATTAACACATAAGAGGCTAAATAGGCTGCGTAAACATCACACTGCGAGAATAGCTGATTGCAATGTCAGGTTAACTACTAGAACTAACAGAGGTATTCAGTATGCACATAAAAACAGCAGATTCAGGCAGTTTAACCACTAGGCAAGTTTAGGAACATGGTAATAACGCATATTACACTTACTTTTGCCTTTTCACGCACACAACAAGCTGTAACTAATAATAAACTGGTGGTAAGTTAACCAAACAAGTCTTTCTGCTCCGGTCTCCTTCTCATCTCCTCCCAGGGACTTCCAACGCAGCAGGTTCACTGCGTGTGCAGTCAGCCCTGATTGGCTGCTGCCACTCAATGAGCACATGAGAGGGGGGGGGGGGGGGGGGCATACACATGCACACCGCATGTCCACTCTCACCTCAGAGTCTCTTAAACAGTCATGAACTTTGGGTAGTGACCGAAAGGACAAGATCGCGGATACAAGCGGCCGAGATGAGTTTCCTCCGCAGGGTGGCTGGACGCTCCCTTAGAGAGAGGGTGAGGAGTTCGGTCACCCGGGAGGAGCTCGGAGTCGAGCCGCTACTCCTCCACATTGAGAGGAGTCAGCTGAGGTGGCTTGGGCATCTGTACCGGATGCCTCCTGGACGCCTCCCTAGGGAGGTGTTCCAGGCATGTCCCTCCTCCCTAGGGAGGTGTTCCAGGCATGTCCCTCCTCCCTAGGGAGGTGTTCCAGGCATGTCCCTCCTCCCTAGGGAGGTGTTCCAGGCATGTCCCACCGGGAGGAGACCCCGGGGAAGACCCAGGACACGCTGAGAGACTATGTCTCTCGGCTGGCCTGGGAACGCCTCGGACTCCCCCCGGAGGAGCTGGAGGAAGTGTCTGGGGTGAGGGAAGTCTGGGCATCCCTGCTGAGGCTGCTGCCCCCGCGACCCGGTAACGGAAAAGCGGGAGAAGATGAGTGAGATGAGAGTGTAGTACTCTGTCAGCACGTTATAGTATAGTATATTTTTATAGTATATATCATATATTATAGTACTCTGTCAGCACGTTATAGTATAGTATATTTTTATAGTATATATCATATATTATAGTACTCTGTCAGCACGTTATAGTATAGTATATTTTTATAGTATATATCATATATTATAGTACTCTGTCAGCACGTTATAGTATAGTATATTTTTATAGTATATATTTCATATATTATAGTGTAACAAATTGTATTCGATAGTGTTTTTTCAATAAAGGATTGCAACAGTTCGCCCTCTAGCGGTTACACAAGGTAACTGCAGTCAGTGTAAAGTTACAAGGTTTAAATGACAAAAGTACTTCCTGTTATTCCTTTCAAAATAAATCCACAATAAACAGTTAAAAAGGCAAAACGAGTCTGTTTCGAGGAGAAATTAGTGCAAAAACAATCTTCATCTGTCTTCTGTCATTAATTAATGTAATTACAGTCGGTAATTTATGAATAGTTCTGTAATTAAAATGAATTACAGACGATAATGTCATTAAATGGAAGAAAACTGTAGTTTCTAGTGTCACCACCAGAGGGCGGTCGTAACACCGTAACACCAGTCATGAAACTGTAGAAAAATAAAGAAAAGCTACAAATGTTTTTTATGTTGTTGTATTTCATTTTATTTGTGTTGTTATTAAAACTGCTGCCTCAGTAAAGTTGTAGATTGTATAACTGTATAAACTTTATACAAAATAGTGTTAAAAGCTATGTATTTACTTTACAGCCGGTATGTTAAACATGTCCGTCCTCGATTCTTCTCTATTTTAGGTTTCATGATCTGTTTTATGTTTTATATCTTAGGCGGGTGCAGTTATGGTTTGACCCCAAAAAAATTGCAACAAAAGGTTTCTCAATGGTTTATTGTAGTATCAGGTGTACTTAATAACATATCAAAAGTCTGCCAAAGTCTGACCACTAGAAAGGTCCGATTTTCAAAATGGCCGCCGCCAGTCTCTAAAAATACCATTATTCCCTCATTATTCATCCTAGACAAGCAATCTTGGTGTCTAACCCCATGATTTGATTATCTAGAATTAAAATAAGCATATACAAATCATAGTGAAGTGATCGAAGTACAATTACGTATAAAAACAATTGACTATAAGCGAATATGTAATGAAATATGCAGTACATAGACATGAAAAAAAACAAAGAAAAACATTTCAAACATAATCTCCTTTTTCCACATGCCATAAAAAAAGATGTCACAATGCATGGGGAAATGAGGTTTCTCTCAATTCACATTCTGGTGATTTCTGGAGATTAATTTTTATACTAATGAGGAATAAATCAATTATTACTACGTGGTACTGTGAAATGAGTCTAAACAGGGCTGCCACGTGAAGGCTCAGTACCGCTAGCCCCTTTTTTGTTTGATTTTTATTTATTTTTTTATTTTTTTTGTGTTTTTTTTCTTTTTTAGTTTTTTTGTGTTTTTTTTTTTCCTTTTTTGTTTTTTTTTGTGTTTTTTGTGATTTTTTTTTACCGTCTTACTTATATTTTTTAATTTCCTTTTTTCCACTCCGGAGTAACAATTAGTCATCATCACACTCTTCCTCCCATAATGCTTGATTATGTGGATTCTCACAATTTTCCACTTGGCATGATCCACAGGCAGGCATGCAGGGCAGTCCATATCTTCTACAACTACAACGTTGTGTACGGCAAGCAGTTGTGCAATTACAGTGGACCATCTGCAAGAGGCTCTCTGGGGCAGCAGCTTTTTTTGTCATAACTGGCAGAAAACGATTGTCCTCCAATTTCCATCCCCAATCAACAGGATTCATATCACTATCCATTTCAGTCCACACCATGATCTGGTAATAAACTCTTTGGCAATGATATTTCGTTGAGGACTCTGTAGGAGGGAGATGTTCTGGGGTAACAAATGCCTTCGCAGACACAATTTTCTTGCTGAGAAGATTGTAGCGCAAAGATGCAAGTGCATCGGTATTCTTGCCACCAAACATGACTGCCATCGCCTTGCTCCCAAGGTCCTCTATGGCAGCTTTTGCTTGCTTTGGTAGTGCAAATCCATTCGCACATGCCTGGATGGTCGTTTCCCCATTCACAAGTTTCTGGAAAGCAGTTTTCTTCCCAACACCAAAAATGCGTAATGTTGTATCACAGCCTGTGAAGGCATGAACAAACATCAACTGACAACACAAGTCTTTACCCAGGACCTTTTGCATCTCGCTGATGTCATACACCTTGGGTACTTTTGACTTATCTGAACGAAAATAAAGGCCTCTATTGCTCGTCTCACCATAGTAGAGAAGAAGAACAAGTAAATCTGTATCTTCCCCTATCAAGGTTGTGGGCTGATGTTGTGATGCTTGGACTGCAGCCTTGACAATGTCCACATCTGCATCCCCTGGTGCATTGATGACAGTACAGCCCTTCTTCTGCAGTTCCTCAGTGACAAGAAGAATAAGCCCTTGTTTGTTACTGGATCTGGATAGGAAGTCATCCTTTCTTCCCACAAACTCAGTATTTGCATCCAAGCTAATAACCGGGTGTGCATGTTGCCCGCGCCGCTGATGTGTATTGTCTTTGATAGAAGGACCTTCACTATAACCATCAAAATTGGTGGGGGAGGAGCTGTGAACTTTCCCGTGGAAGGGAGAGGGGGAGGGGAGCACAGGAATTGGCTAACACTATGAGAAAATATTGGTGGGGGAGGAACTGTGAACTTTCCCTTGGAAGGGGGAGAGGAGCATAGGGATTGTTTCAGCCTAGAAAAAAATATGTATTTTATGTATAGGAAAAAGTCTAAAAATGTATTTAGTTTAGGACAAATTTGATCCACAGAGCTATCCACAACCTGTCAATAATGAACTGATACTCCTCACCTGAAATGGGTGACCTTTTCAGATGGTTTTAATAGGGAAAATACAAAATATTGGATTTCATAATTATGTAAGTGTATCTCTGCAGTTTGGACGAGACCAGTGGATTCCCAGGCCTCATAAACATAGGATTAGACACCAAAATTACTTGTCTAGGGTATATAATAAAGGAGCTATACACATTTTAGGGTGATTTTGACCATCTGGGACGCCATCTTGAAAATGACACCTTTCTAGTGGTCAGACTTTGGCAGACTTTTAGTATGTTATTAAGGACACCTAATGCTACAGAAAACTGTTGAAAAACCTTTTGTTGCAATTTTTTGGGGGTAAGGTGCTTTTTTTTCATATCTGCACCCGCCTATCTTGTGTCTTGTCAATATTGTCTTTTATTGCAGTTTTGCACTTTGGTCCGCTGTTTTTGTTTAAAGTGCTAAAAAATAAAGTAAATATATAGCTTTTAACACTATTTTGTATAAAGTTTATACAGTTATACAATCTGCAACTTTACTGAGGCAGCAGTATCAATAACAACACAAATAAAATGAAATACAACAAAATAAAAAACATTTGTAGCTTTTCTTTATTTTTCTACAGTTTCATGACTGGTGTTACGGTGTTACGACCGCCCTCTGGTGGTGACACTAGGAACTACAGTTTTGTTCCATTTAACAACATTATCGTCTGTAATTCCTTTTAATTACAGAACTATTCATAAATTACCAACTGTAATTACATTAATTAATGACAGAAGACAGATGAAGATTGTTTTTGCACTAATTTCTCCTCGAAACAGACTCGTTTTGCCTTTTTAACTGTTTATTGTGGATTTATTTTGAAAGGAATAACAGGAAGTACTTTTGTCATTTAAACCTTCTAACTTTACACTGACTGCAGTTACCTTGTATAACCGCTAGAGGGCGAACTGTTGCAATCCTTTATTGAAAAAACACCATAGAACTCGGTTTATTACATAATATCAGAGGTGGAAAAAGTACAAAAATATTGTACTTAAGTAAAAGTACAAATTTTCTGCTTGAAAATTACTTAAGTAAAAGTAAAAAGTACCCATTAAGAAAATTACTTAAGTAAAAGTATAAAAGTACCTCAACTTAAATATAATAAAGTACAAAAAGTACATGGGTTAAAATGTACTTAAGTACAAAAGTAAAAAGTAAAAAGTAAAAAGTACAAAGTACAAAATTCAAAGTACAAAATTATTTTCAAAAGGATTGCAAAGAAATGAAGAATCCAAGAATTTGCTTACAACTCTAAATAATGGTGATATTATTCTGACCCCTTTAGCGTTTGTTTCCATTACCCCATTTTAATTTCTCCCTTTGCTCATCACTGCTGCTGTACCCCGCTGGCCCCGCTGACAGGTTCACCCAGCCTGTAGTATGCAGTGACAACATTAAGCAACGCCAGCTGATAAAGGATGAGACTTTTGAACTTTTAAATGCCAAAACCACCTTAGAAGGGGTGGAATCAAAGAATGGTGCGCATGGACACGCGTCGGCTGCCGCTCAAGGCTGATTTATGGTTCCGCGTTACACCAACGTACCCTACGGCGAGGCTCTGCGTCGATTTAACGCGGAACCATAATTCAGGCTTCAGTCCTCATCGGTACTCGACGCGACGGCGGTTCCTCCGGCCTTCCGTTCCGCCTCTGCGGCGCAACTCTCCCGGGAGCTGCGGCTCCTTCTCGGTATATTCACGCGCCCCCCTTCCTTCCCGTCCGCCTCATGGTTCCGCGTTAAATCGACGCACACGCCGCGTACCCTACGCTGTAGCTCTGCGCCGGTGTAACGCGGAACCATAAATCAGCCCCCGCTGTGCTGTTCTTTAATTTGTAGCGAGTAACGACGTGTCCAATTTTAAATGTAGCGGATTAAAAGTACGATTATTTCCTTGAAAATGTAACGAAGTAAAAGTAAAAGTACAGAAAAATGAAAGTATCAATAAAAGTACAAATTCTCAAAAATCTTACTTAAGTAAAATAACGAAGTACTTGTAGTTTGTTACTTTACACCACTGCATAATATATACTATAAAAATAAACTATATTATACTATAACTTTATTATTCTATAACCGGAACTGTCACCTCGAGGAAAACCCTTAAAAAAGAGAAAAAAGAGACTCCTTTAACCGTGAAACTGTGGTTTTGTGTTGCTTCTCACAGCAGGTTTGGGTTTTTTTCTTAATTCTTTTATTTGTGTCAAAGGTTCATTCTAAAACAAACATGGTAAATCTACATTCCATACAAATACATTTGTAATTGAAACGAGGTTGATAAAGGGAACAGTAGATTGGACACTGTATGTTCGTTCGTTTTTATTTATTTCAACATGTATAAAAAAAGAAGAAGAAAAGACAAGAAAACAAATACAGGTGGACATTCCACCACATAAAGAAAAAAAACACATCAAAACACATATTTCAGTTACATGTTGGAAAAGGAGTGGGAGGAAGTATAAATGTATTTAATCCCACCCCCTTTCCACAACTAAACATAAATGATATGTCTGTATTTACTTTTTATACTATACACTAATTTGTATAAATAAATATATATCATTTTTACAAAAATAACCTGTTTAATACCAGATGTAAGCTCTATCATAAATATAATATAGTATGTAAACCTGAGAATAAAGTGTGTAGATTGAATGTCCCATGACAATTATACAGTAATATAATATGAAAATAAGGTACAAACAATAATAAATAAATTAAATACATGACATTTAAGTAAAATAATACAGCAAAGTCCATCATACAAGGGCTAAGTAAGGATATCAGTCTTCTAAATCAGTGGGAAAATGTCTTAACACTTCATACATTTTTTGTGCTTTTGTTTCAGTTATTAGTTTTAAAGATTTTAAATATAATCCAAATTAATTTAAATCACAGCCGGTATGTTAAACATGTCCGGTCCTCGATTCTTCTCTATTTTAGGTTTCATGATCTGTTTTATGTTTCATATCTTGTGTCTTGTCAATATTGTCTTTTATTGCAGTTTTGCACTTTGGTCCGCTATTTTTGTTTAAAGTGCTAAAAAATAAAGTAAATACATAGCTTTTAACACTATTTTGTATAAAATTATACAGTTATACAATTTGCAACTTTACTGAGGCAGCAGTTTTAATAACAACACAAATAAAATGAAATACAACAAAATAAAAAACATTTGTAGCTTTTCTTTATTTTTCTACAGTTTCATGACTGGTGTTACGGTGTTACGACCGCCCTCTGGTGGTGACACTAGAAACTACAGTTTTGTTCCATTTAACGACATTATCGTCTGTAATTCCTTTTAATTACAGAACTATTCATAAATTACCGACTGTAATTACATTAATTAATGACAGAAGACAGATGAAGATTGTTTTTGCACTAATTTCTCCTCGAAACAGACTCGTTTTGCCTTTTTAACTGTTTATTGTGGATTTATTTTGAAAGGAATAACAGGAAGTACTTTTGTCATTTAAACCTTCTAACTTTACACTGACTGCAGTTACCTTGTATAACCGCTAGAGGGCGAACTGTTGCAATCCTTTATTGAAAAAACACCATAGAACTCGGTTTATTAAATAATATATACTATAAAAATAAACTATATTATACTATAACTTTATTAAACTATAACCGGAACTGTCACTTCGAGGAAAACCCTTAAAAAAGAGAAAAAAGAGACTCCTTTAACCGTGAAACTGTGGTTTTGTGTTGCTTCTCACAGCAGGTTTGGGTTTTTTTCTTAATTCTTTTATTTGTGTCAAAGGTTCATTCTAAAACAAACATGGTAAATCTACATTCCATACAAATACATTTGTAATTGAAACGAGGTTGATAAAGGGAACAGTAGATTGGACACTGTATGTTCGTTCGTTTTTATTTATTTCAACATGTATAAAAAAAGAAGAAGAAAAGATAAGAAAACAAATACAGGTGGACATTCCACCACATAAAGAAAAAAAAACACATCAAAACACATATTTCAGTTACATGTTGGAAAAGGAGTGGGAGGAAGTATAAATGTATTTAATCCCACCCCCTTTCCACAACTAAACATAAATTATATGTCTGTATTTACTTTTTATACTATACACTAATTTGTATAAATAAATATATATCATTTTTACAAAAATAACCTGTTTAATACCAGATGTAAGCTCTATCATAAATATAATATAGTATGTAAACCTGAGAATAAAGTGTGTAGATTGAATGTCCCATGACAATTATACAGTAATATAATATGAAAATAAGGTAAAAACAATAATAAATAAATTAAATACATGACATTTAAGTAAAATAATACAGCAAAGTCCATCATACAAGGGGTAAGTAAGGATATCAGTCTTCTAAATCAGTGGGAAAATGTCTTAACACTTCATACATTTTTTGTGCTTTTGTTTCAGTTATTAGTTTTAAAGATTTTAAATATAATCCAAATTAATTTAAATCACAGCCGGTATGTTAAACATGTCCGGTCCTCGATTCTTCTCTATTTTAGGTTTCATGATCTGTTTTATGTTTCATATCTTGTGTCTTGTCAATATTGTCTTTTATTGCAGTTTTTCACTTTTGTTAATTACAGAACTATTTATAAATTACCGACTGTAATTACATTAATTAATGACAGAAGACAGATGAAGATTGTTTTTGCACTAATTTCTCCTCGAAACAGACTCGTTTTGCCTTTTTAACTGTTTATTGTTAATTTATTTTGAAAGGAATAACCGGAAGTACTTTTGTCATTTAAACCTTCTAACTTTACACTGACTGCAGTTACCTTGTATAACCGCTAGAGGGCGAACTGTTGCAATCCTTTATTGAAAAACACTATCGAATACAATTTGTTATACTATAATATATGATATATACTATAAAAATATACTATACTATAACGTGCTGACAGAGTACTATAATATATGATATATACTATAAAAATATACTATACTATAACGTGCTGACAGAGTACTATAATATATGATATATACTATAAAAATATACTATACTATAACGTGCTGACAGAGTACTATAATATATGATATATACTATAATAATATACTATACTATAACGTGCTGACAGAGTACTATAATATATGATATATATATAAAAATATACTATACTATAACGTGCTGACAGAGTACTATAATATATGATATATACTATAAAAATATACTATACTATAACGTGCTGACAGAGTACTATAATATATGATATATACTATAAAAATATACTGGAGGGGTCACGTGACCGGCCGGACAAGATGGCAGCTTAGGCTCTTCGCGCTTGCCCTAACCTCCCCGTTTTTACCTAGTTTATCCCTTTAAGTCTATTTTTACCCGGATATTTGTGACGTTTTTAATTGCTTGTGACAAAATGACGGAGGCTGGGAAGAAGAACAGTACAGGTGGAGGCTCTACGAAGTCGAACAAAGGAGCTCGTGTTTCCGAACAGGAAGCTATGGCAGACATGCTAATGGAGAGACAACGTGAATATCTAGAGCCGCGGTTCGTACAACTCAACGAGACGGCTAAATCCACAGAGGACAAGCTGGACACGATTCAATCTGAGCTGACCTCACTATCGGCCAGTATTGGTGTGGTGAAAGCGGATATTTTGACTCTGAAAAGCACCGTCAATGATAACTCGAGGACGGTTGCAAACCACGAGGCGGCGCTGGGCGCACTGGAACTCAAGATGGCGGACATGGAGGACAGGAATAGACGCTGCAACATACGCATCATCGGCTTGAAAGAGGGTGTCGAGGGATCGAACGGCGTGCAATACCTGAACCGCACACTCCCGAAGTGGTTCCCGTCTCTTCAGCCTGGGCAACCGGAGATCATGCGGGCCCACCGCATATACAATGGACGTTCTGCAGGAGACCGGCCCCGCACTCTCATCTTCAACGTACTCCGCTACACGACACGGCAGGATATTCTCCGGGCGGCGAGGAAAGACCCGGTCACCATTGACGGCAGCAGAGTGAGATTTGCCGCCGATTATAGTAATCACACAGTCAAGCGGCGTCAGGCTTTCACCCAGGCGATGGACACCGCGCGCGAGAGAGGGGTTGAATTTTTCCTCCTCTATCCAGCGACCCTCAAGGCGGGCAGGCGGCGGCGGCGGAGGATCCATAGCGTCCCCGTCACATCGCCTGGATGGATGTGGGACTCATCAGCTGATAATATTCCTGAACGATGTATGCCGCAACGGATCACGGTGAATGGACATCTCTTTTTCTTTCACGCTTCATATTCCATTTAACTTTATGCACTTGCTCTAGTGGTGGAACAAGGTAATTCGCATATAAGACTTTATTTCTGCATTTTGAACATTCTTAAAGTGACTGTTTAGTTTAAAGACTGGATTTCTCCAGATGCGGGTTTAATCCCTCTTATATATTTTTTTTTTTTCTACTGCTCTTATTGACAGTCTGAGTTGCTCTAATATTTTAATTTATTTTATTTATTTTTAATTGATTGATTTATTTATTTTTTCTTTCTAAAGTGTCAGTCACTGCTGTCATAGTTATAAGTTGGCGTTGTATATGCTCAGCATTTTGAACTTTCTTGAAGGGACTGTTTAGCTTCAAGGCTGGACATTTTTTTTTTTTTTTTTTTTTTAATTGATTTATTTATTTATTTATTTATTTTTTTAATTGATTTATTAATTTTTTCTTTCTAAAATGTCACTCACTGCTGTCATAGTTATAAGTTGGCGACGTATATGCTCAGCATTTTGAACTTTCTTGAAGGGACTGTTTAGCTTCAAGGCTGGACATTTTTTATTTATTTTTATTTTATTTTATTTATTTTTTTTTAAATTGATTGATTTATTTATTTATTATTATTTTTTTTTTTAAATTAATTTTTTTTTTTTTTTCTTTCTAAAATGTCAGTCACTGCTGTCATAGTTATAAGTTGGCGACGTATATGCTCAACATTTTGAACATTCTTAAAGTGACTGTTTAGTTTAAAGATTGGATTTCTCCAGATGCGGGTTTAATCCCTTTTATAAGGCGAAAATCCCCCTTTTTTTATTTCTACTGCTCTTATTAACAGTCTGAGTTGTTCTAATATTTTAATTTATTTTATTTATTTATTTATTTTTAATTGATTTATTTATTTATTTTTTCTTTCTAAAGTGTCAGTCACTGCTGTCATAGTTATAAGTTGGCGTCGTATATGCTCAGCATTTTGAACTTTCTTGAAGGGACTGTTAAGCTTCAAGGCTGGACATTTTTTTTTTTTTTTTTTTTAATTGATTTATTTATTTATTTATTTATTTTTTTAATTGATTTATTAATTTTTTCTTTCTAAAATGTCACTCACTGCTGTCATAGTTATAAGTTGGCGACGTATATGCTCAACATTTTGAACTTCTTAAAGTGACTGTTTAGCTTCAAGACTGGATAGATTTTTTTTTTTTTTTTTTTTTTCTCTTTCTCTCTCTTCTAATAATATCAGTCACTGCTGTCATGGTTATGTGCAATGTCAACAACTTTGATCTTCATGAGTGTTATAAGTTACCGTTGTCACCACAGAATTCCTGCTGGATTTGATTTATCTTTAGTTTTATGGTATATTGCAGCCTTAGCAGAGGGGCATTTCTGTTTTTACACGCTCAAGAGATTTTCTCACATCAGGGGGTAGATCTCAGTTTTGCCCTTGGTGTAGCCAACACTTTAATGGTAAGGCAGCTACCTCAGTCTTATAGTTTTAATTATGGCTATTGTGTTGTATCTCATGCATCATAAATAGGTCGGTACATTTTTACACGCAGCTCCTTGTGCACGGTTCATGCATGTAGTTCTAAGTATTGAAGGGATGACTTCTTTGACATGTTTTTCGTTATTGATACAGTCTGGGAGGGGAGGGGCTGGCTGCTGCTGCCCTACTGCTGCCCTATTTCCGACTATGGTCACGGAATCAAGTATTAGGGAAGGTTTGTTAGTTAGGGCATATTTCTGGCCCTTTCGGGGGGTGGGTTGGGTGGGGGGTGGGTTTAAACGTTTATTTTATTTTTTCACTATTTGTTTTGATGTGGAGCGGCTCACATCGTGGATTTTGTGTTCACATTCTGTTTGTGTGGTGGGAGACAGGCTTGACTGTTTTAAGTTATACTCACATCTGCTTGGGTTCATCATTTCAGAGGGTCGCAGGGGCTGTTTTCATGTCTCTGTCCGCATCCGCTATAGAGGCTTCATTCTAAATTATGCCTGAACTTAATATTTTGAGCTGGAACGCGGGCGGCCTGAATAGCCCTCACAAGAGGATTAGCACCTTGAGTTTATTTCGCAGAAGGAGAATAGATGTTGCATTGGTACAGGAGACGCATCTCTTGGCTGCTGATGTCAGACGCCTGGCAGATAAACATTATCATGTGATAGCTTCCTCCTCGTCTGGTACGAAGACCAAGGGTGTGGCGGTTGTTGCCAGACGTAACTTTAAAGTTAAAATCCATGACACATGCTCTGACAAGGAGGGCAGGCTGGCAATTGTGAAGACAGAAATTAGCAGCAGGAAAGTTGCCTTCATATCGGTGTATGCGCCAAACTGTTTTGATAGGGTCTTTTACGAAAACTTGGCAAATAGTATGCTGGAACTGAATGATTATTCGTTAGTGGTGGGGGGAGACTTTAACGCTGTTTGGAGTGCAGCCAATGACAGGTCAAGTAAATCCGAGACAAGGGATCAGAAACTAGCGTCCACAGCTTTACAGACGTGGGCTAGCAGCTTGGGGCTCACAGATCTGTGGCGTTCGACTAATCCATCAATCAAAGACTACTCCTTTTTCTCTGCTCGACACAAATCTTGCTCAAGAATTGACTACATATTTGCGTCCCCTAAACTCTTCTCTAATATTCACAGTGTTTCTCTGCTTCCCATGGCCCTCTCCGATCATAAAGGTGTGCTTTGTTCATCGGTGCTCATTAACGCTTCCCCTCGTGCACCAAAATGGCGCCTTAACACGACCCTGTTAAGACAAGAAGAGTTTGGGGCACAATTTACAGAAAAACTTAAGGAATTCTTGGAGTTCAATGTTGGTTCAGTCGACGATCCTAGAATACTTTGGGACTCAATCAAAGGTTTTATCAGGGGTAATGCCACATGGTTTTCCTCCAACCAGCGCAAGATGCAAATTTCTAAATTACATGAATTGGAAAACAAACTTGCAAAACTAGAATCCGCGTTGTCTGCTAATTACTCAGAACAGATAGTCTTGCAGCGTGAGGTGATCAAAAAAGAAATCAATGCCATCCTCAGACGCCGATCAGAATTCTTAATCCACAGGACTAGGCAGCGTTATTATTTTCATGGGTCAAGGCCCAGCCACCTTTTGGCGATGAAGATTAGGTCAAATGAGCAGTTTTCAGATATCTCCTCTATCAAATTACAGTCAGGAGCTATTACCACCGACCCAATGCAGATTAATGACTCTTTTCGCAGTTTTTACTCTGACCTGTATGAATCAGACATACTTTTCGACAAAGATAAATGTGACGATTATTTGGCCCAATTAAAGTTACCTCGTCTTGCGGTGGAGGCGGCAAATGAGTTGGCAAAACCCTTTTCTCTTGAAGAACTTAAGAGGGCTGTGCTCAGTATGCAAAGGGGCAAATCACCGGGTCTCGATGGCATTCCGCCAGAATTTTACGCGGCCTTCTGGGACCTTCTTGGCCCGCTGCTTCTCAGTATGATCCATTTTCCGATGGAGAAGGGCTCTTTTTCTAGGGATGTGAATACAGCTGTAATCACCTTACTACTGAAAAAGGATAAAAACCCGACGGAATGTGGTAATTACAGGCCCCTTAGTCTGTTGAACGCCGACGTAAAAATTTATGCCAAGGCTCTCTCTCGACGTCTGCAACCGCATATCTCGTCACTGGTTCACTGTGACCAGACAGGCTTTATGAAATCGCGTCTAGCCTCTGACAATGTCCGCCGACTGTTGCACGTAATCGACGCCGCAACAGACATCAAACATCCGGCAGCTGTTTTATCCCTTGACGCGATGAAGGCGTTCGATCGCCTTGAGTGGTCCTTTTTGTGGTCGGTGTTGGGGGTGATGGGTTTTGGAGACGATTTTGTGAAAATGGTACAGCTATTATACTCAAACCCCTCTGCAATGGTTCTTACAGGTAACATTTGCTCCACTCTGTTCCCAGTAACTAGATCATCTCGTCAGGGCTGTCCTTTGAGCCCGACGCTGTTTGCTCTGTCTCTTGAACCCCTAGCGCAGATGATCCGATTATCACCGGTTATTAAGCCCATAACTGTTCATAACACACTCCACCACCTGGCGCTTTACGCTGACGATATTTTAATCTTTCTTGGCGACCCGTTACAGTCTGCCCCCCACCTCTTATCAATGTTGGATGAATTTGGCTCGCTATCAGGGTTCAAAATTAATTGGTCGAAGTCGGCTCTGCTGCCATTGAACAAAGTGACTAGGGACTCTGTTTTACCTCCTAATATTCCCTCGGTTCCACATTTCAAATATTTGGGCATTGAGATATTTCCCTCTTTACACCTTATTGTGAAGCACAATTATACTGAGGTACTGAATAAGGTCTTGAGTGATTTGGAGAGATGGTCCAGCCTGCCCAACTCACTTCAGGCTCGCATTTCTATTGTCAAAATGAATGTATTGCCCAGAATAAACTTTGTTAGCTCTATGGTCCCCCTCCCTCCCCCTACTGGATACTGGGGTAAACTGCAGGCGGCTGTTTCAAGATTTATCTGGAATGGCAAGAGACCCCGCCTCAGATCTGCCACTGTCCAGCGCAAGAGATTAGATGGAGGTTTAGCAGTTCCCAACTTCAAATTTTATCATTGGTCTTTCTCTCTCAGACCCCTGGTCACATGGTTTGACTCTCAGACGTCGGTTTCCTGGCGCACGATGGAAGAAAGAATGGTGCACCCTTGGTCTTTGGCAGATGTTTTATTTGCGAATATCTCTGTGAGGCAGTGTCAGCTGCGCTGCGGCCCCATTGTGTCCCATCTGATTCGGGTTTGGCGCTCTGTAGAAAGGATTTGTAATATATCTTGTAGATGGCACCTACAATCACCAATTTTCAATAATAAGGACTTGCTGATCGGGGGGAGACCTATCACCTATTCTCAGTGGGAAAGGGGAGGTGTACAGTTTTTGGGTGATATATTCAGCTTAGATGGTTTACGCTCTTTTCAGGACATTAAGAATAACTTCAATTTACCAGGCACTTCCTTTTTTTTTTATTTGCAGCTGAGAGTTTCTCTTAAAGCACACGGTGTACCTTGGCAGCACCCGCTACCTACACATCCACTTCACGAGTTGATCATTACTAATAGACCCTCGAAGGGAATGGTATCCACTTTGTATTTGTACATGCTTGAGGCCTCCTACAAAACGCTTCCAGTAGACAGGTTGTGGAGGGGTGATGTCCCCGGACTGGTTCAGGATTTTGACTGGGACGAGGTGTGGGCCAATATCAAACTTGCCTCTCGAAATCCTGACCATCAACAGATCCATCATAATTTTGTGCATAGGACCTACCTGACCCCTCGTAGGCTACATTTTATGAAAGTTATCAGTGATCCCTCATGCACCCTGTGTACATTAAAAACTCCTGGCACTTTTCTCCACATGGTGTGGGAGTGCCCCCCCGTCGCTCGGTTTTGGCAGGGCGTGGCCGCTGAGCTGACGACACTCATATCAGAGACATTACCTGTGACCATACCAGTGTTATTACTGAATGATCTTTACGCACTTCCAGTCCCTGAACGTCAGAAACGGGTCATATTAGCAGGTCTAACAGCTGCTAAGAAAATGATAGCAGTACGTTGGAAGCCCCCTCATACTTTGTCCATCAAACAATGGATCTTGACTTTTCTTGATGTTACTTACATGGAGTTATCGACAGCCCGTATAAATGGGGCCAAAGAGGCGAATGTGAATATGTGGCTCACCACAGCTGAAGCACTGAAGCGCTTGCTTTGATCCTCGTGTCTTTTTTTTTTTGTTGTTGTGTATTTGACTTAACTTGCTTAGCACCGTGAGGTTCTATATTCACTGTTTCACAAATCCGCGACTCTCTCTCTCTTTTTTTTTTTTTTTTTTTTTTTTTTTGTTGCTTGCTTTAGCCGCCCTGTCTCGATTTTATTTTGATTTCATATACAGACGTCAGA